>NW_025408253.1:0-144796 GCF_905475395.1 Chrysoperla carnea
ATTCCTTTATGACTGGACTAAGTATAAATAAGCCAAAAATGATCAAATTTGACATTTTTCGATAGAAAAAACATTTTTTGAAAATTTCCCATTTTACAACTAGAATGTCATGATTATACAAATCATTGAAATTTTGATCCAAGTTAGCCAAAATGTATACATAGAGGTCCTTTCTGACTGGACTAAGTATAAATAAGCCAGAAATGATCAAATTTGACATTTTTCGATAGAAAAAACATTTTTTGAAAATTTCCCATTTTACAACTAGAATGTCATGATTATACAAATCATTGAAATTTTGATCCAAGTTAGCCAAAATGTATACATAGAGGTCCTTTATGACTGGACTAAGTATAAATAAGCCAAAAATGATCAAATTTGACATTTTTCGATAGAAAAAACATTTTTTCAAAATTTTCGATTTTTCAACAAGAGAGTCATGACTATACAAATCATTGAAATTTTGATTCAAGTAAGTCAAAATGTATACATAGAGGTCCTTTATGACTGTACTTAGTATAAATAAGCCAAAAATGATCAAATTTGACATTATTCGATATAAATAACATTTTTTGAAAATTTTCGATATTACAACTAGAATGTCATAACTATACAAATCATTGAAATTTTGATCCAAGTAAGTCAAAATGAATAGATAAAGGTCCTTTATGACTGGACTAATTATAAATAAGCCAAAAATGATCAAATTTGACATTTTTCGATAAAAAAACATTTTTTGAAAATTTCGGATTTTACAACTAGAATGTCATGATTATACAAATCATTGAAATTTTGATCCAAGTTAGTCAAAATGTATACATAGAGGTCCTTTATGACTGGACTAAGTATAAATAAGCCAAAAATGATCAAATTTGACAATTTTCGATAGAAAAAACATTTTTAGAAAATTTTCGATTTTTCAACAAGAGAGTCATGACTACTCAAATCATTGAAATTTTGATCCAAGTAAGTCAATATGTATACATAAAGGTCCTTTATGGCTGGACTAAGTATAAATAAGCCAAAAATGATCAAATTTGACATTTTTCGATAGACAAAACATTTTTTGAAAATTTCCGATTTTACAACTAGAATGTCATGACCATACAAATCATAGAAATTTTGATCCAAGTAAGTCAAAATGTATACATAGAGGTCCTTTATGACTGGACTAAGTATAAATAAGCCAAAAATGATCAAATTTGACATTTTTCGATAGAAAAAACATTTTTTGAAAATTTTCGATTATTCAACAAGAGAGTCATGACTTTACAAATCATTGAAATTTTGATCCAAGTAAGTCAAAATGTATACATAGAGTTCCTTTATGACTGGACTAAGTATAAATAAGCCAAAAATGGTCAAATTTGACATTTTTCGATAGAAAAAACATTTTTTGAAAATTTTCGATTTTTCAACTAGAAGGTCATGACTATACACATCATTGATATTTTGATCCAAGTAAGTCAAAATGTATACATAGAGTCCTTTATGACTGGACTAAGTATAAATAAGCCAAAAATGATCAAATTTGACATTTTTCGATAGAAAAAACATTTTTTGAAAATTTCCCATTTTACAACTAGAATGTCATGATTATACAAATCAATGAAATTTTGATCCAAGTAAGTCAAAATGTATACATAGAGTTCCTTTATGACTGGTCTAAGTATAAATAATCCAAAAATGATCAAATTTGACATTATTCGATATAAATAACATTTTTTGAAAATTTTCGATTTTTCAACAAGAGAGTCCCGACTTTACAAATCATTGAAATTTTGATCCAAGTAAGTCAAAATGTATAGATAAAGGTCCTTTATGACTGGACTAATTATAAATAAGCCAAAAATGATCAAATTTGACATTTTTCGATATAAAAAAAATTTTTTTAAAAATTTTCGATATTGCTTCTAGAATGTCATAACTATACAAATCATTGAAATTTTGATCCAAGTAAGTCAAAATGTATACATAGAGGTCCTTTATGACTGAACTAAGTAGTTATAAGCCAAAAATGATCAAATTTGACATTTTTCGATAGAAAAAACATTTTTTGAAAATTTACGATTTTACAACTAGAATGTCATGACTATACAAATCATTGAAATTTTGATCCAAGTAAGTCAAAATGTATACATAGAGGTCCTTTATGACTGAACTAAGTAGTTATAAGCCAAAAATGATCAAATTTGACATTTTTCGATAGAAAAAACATTTTTTGAAAATTTACGATTTTACAACTAGAATGTCATGACTATACAAATCATTGAAATTTTGATCCAAGTAGGTCAAAATGTATACATAGAGGTCCTTTATGACTGGACTAAGTATAAATAAGTCAAAAATGATCAAATATGACATTTTTCGATAAAAAAATTTTTTTTGAAAATTTTCGATTTTTTAACAAGAGAGTCATGACTATACAAATCATTGTAAATTTGATCCAAGGAAGTCAAAATGTATACATAGAGGTCCTTTATGACTGGACTAAGTATAAATAAGCCAAAAATGATCAAATTTGACATTTTTCGATATAAAAAAAATTTTTTTAAAAATTTTCGATATTGCTTCTAGAATGTCATAACTATACAAATCATTGAAATTTTGATCCAAGTAAGTTAAAATGTATACATAGAGGTCCTTTATGACTGGACTAAGTATAAATAAGCCAAAAATGATTAAATTTGACATTGATCGATAGAAAAAACATTTTTTGAAAATTTTCGATTTTTCAACAAGAGAGTCATGACTGTACAAATCATTGAAATTTTGATCCAAGTAAGTCAAAATGTATACATAGAGTTCCTTTATGACTGGACTAAGTATAAATAAGCCAAAAATGAAAAAATTTGACATTTTTCGATAGAAAAAACTTTTTTTGAAAATTTTCGATTTTTCAACAAGAGAGTCATGACTATACAAATCATTGAAATTTTGATTCAAGTAAGTCAAAATGTATACATAGAGGTCCTTTATGACTGGACTAAGTATAAATAAGCCAAAACTAATCAAATTTGAAATTATTCGATATAAATAACATTTTTTGAAAATTTTCGATATTACAACTAGAATGTCATAACTATACAAATCATTGAAATTTTGATCCAAGTAAGTCAAAATGTATACATAGAGGTTATTTATGTCTGGACTAAGTATAAATAAGCCAAAAATGATCAAATTTGAAATTTTTCGATAGAAAAAACATTTTTTGAAAATTTCCGATTTTACAACTAGAATGTCATGACTATACAAATCATTGAAATTTTGTTCCAAGCAAGTGAAAATGTATACAAAGAGGTCCTTTATGACTGGACTTAGTATAAATAAGCCAAAAATGATCAAATTTTACATTTTTCGATAGAAAAAACATTTTTTGAAAATTTTCGATTTTCCAACAAGAGAGTCATGACTATACAAATCATTGAAATTTTGATCAAAGTAAGTCAAAATGTATACATAGAGGTCCTTTATGACTAGACGAAGTATAAATAAGCCAAAAATGATCAAATTTGACATTTTTCGATAGAAAAAACATTTTTTGAAAATTTCCGATTTTACAACTAGAATGTCATGACTATGCAAATCATTGAAATTTTGATCCAAGTAAGTAAAAATGTATACATAGAGGTCCTTTATGACTGGACTAAGTATAAATAAGCCAAAAATGATCAAATTTGACATTTTTCGATAGAAAAAACATTTTTTGAAAATTTCCAATTTTACAACTAGAATGTCATGATTATACAAATCATTGAAATTTTGATCCAAGTTAGTCAAAATGTATACATAGAGGTCCTTTATGTCTGGACCAAGTATAAATAAGCCAAAAATGATCAAATATGACATTTTTCGATAGAAAAAACATTTTTTGAAAATTTTCGATTTTTCAACATGAGAGTCATGACTATACAAATCATTGAAATTTTGATATAAGTAAGTCAAAATGTATACATAGAGTTCCTTTATGACTGGACTAAGTATAAATAATCCAAAAATGATCAAATTTGACATTTTTCGATAGAAAAAACATTTTTTGAAAATTTCCGATTTTACAACTAGAATGTCATGATTATACAAATCATTGAAATTTTGATCCAAGTTAGTCAAAATGTATACATAGAGGTCCTTTATGACTGGACTAAGTTTAAATAAGCCAGAAATGATCAAATTTGACATTTTTCGATAGAAAAAACATTTTTTGAAAATTTCCCATTTTACAACTAGAATGTCATGATTATACAAATCATTGAAATTTTGATCCAAGTTAGCCAAAATGTATACATAGAGGTCCTTTATGACTGGACTAAGTATAAATAAGCCAAAAATGATCAAATTTGACATTTTTCGATAGAAAAAACATTTTTTGAAAATTTTCGATTTTTCAACAAGAGAGTCATGACTTTACAAATCATTGAAATTTTGATCCAAGTAAGTCAAAATGTATACATAGAGGTCCTTTATGACTGGACTAAGTATAAATAAGCCAGATATGATCAAAATTGACATTTTTCGATAGAAAAAACTTTTTTTGGAAATTTTCGATTTTTCAACAAGAGAGTCATGACTATACAAATCATTAAAATTTTGATCCAAGTAAGTCAAAATGTATACATAGAGGTCCTTTATGACTGAACTAAGTAGTTATAAGCCAAAAATGATCAAATTTGACATTTTTCGATAGAAAAAACATTTTTTGAAAATTTTCGATTTTTCAACAAGAGAGTCATGACTATACAAATCATTGTAATTTTAATCCAAGGAAGTCAAAATGTATACATAGAGGTAATTTATGACTGGACTAAGTATAAATAAGCCAAAAATGATCAAATTTGACATTTTTCGATATAAAAAAAATTTTTTTAAAAATTTTCGATATTGCTTCTAGAATGTCATAACTATACAAATCATTGAAATTTTGATCCAAGTAAGTTAAAATGTATACATAGAGGTCCTTTATGACTGGACTAAGTATAAATAAGCCAAAAATGATTAAATTTGACATTGATCGATAGAAAAAACATTTTTTGAAAATTTTCGATTTTTCAACAAGAGAGTCATGACTGTACAAATCATTGAAATTTTGATCCAAGTAAGTCAAAATGTATACATAGAGTTCCTTTATGACTGGACTAAGTATAAATAAGCCAAAAATGAACAAATTTGACATTTTTCGATAGAAAAAACTTTTTTTGAAAATTTTCGATTTTTCAACAAGAGAGTCATGACTATACAAATCATTGAAATTTTGATCAAAGTAAGTCAAAATGTATACATAGAGGTCCTTTATGACTAGACGAAGTATAAATAAGCCAAAAATGATCAAATTTGACATTTTTCGATAGAAAAAACATTTTTTGAAAATTTCCGATTTTACAACTAGAATGTCATGACTATGCAAATCATTGAAATTTTGATCCAAGTAAGTAAAAATGTATACATAGAGGTCCTTTATGACTGGACTAAGTATAAATAAGCCAAAAATGATCAAATTTGACATTTTTCGATAGAAAAAACATTTTTTGAAAATTTTCGATTTTCCAACAAGAGAGTCATGACTATACAAATCATTGAAATTTTGATCAAAGTAAGTCAAAATGTATACATAGAGGTCCTTTATGACTAGACGAAGTATAAATAAGCCAAAAATGATCAAATTTGACATTTTTCGATAGAAAAAACATTTTTTGAAAATTTCCAATTTTACAACTAGAATGTCATGATTATACAAATCATTGAAATTTTGATCCAAGTTAGTCAAAATGTATACATAGAGGTCCTTTATGTCTGGACCAAGTATAAATAAGCCAAAAATGATCAAATATGACATTTTTCGATAGAAAAAACATTTTTTGAAAATTTTCGATTTTTCAACATGAGAGTCATGACTATACAAATCATTGAAATTTTGATATAAGTAAGTCAAAATGTATACATAGAGTTCCTTTATGACTGGACTAAGTATAAATAATCCAAAAATGATCAAATTTGACATTTTTCGATAGAAAAAACATTTTTTGAAAATTTCCGATTTTACAACTAGAATGTCATGATTATACAAATCATTGAAATTTTGATCCAAGTTAGTCAAAATGTATACATAGAGGTCCTTTATGACTGGACTAAGTATAAATAAGCCAGAAATGATCAAATTTGACATTTTTCGATAGAAAAAACATTTTTTGAAAATTTCCCATTTTACAACTAGAATGTCATGATTATACAAATCATTGAAATTTTGATCCAAGTTAGCCAAAATGTAAACATAGAGGTCCTTTATGACTGGACTAAGTATAAATAAGCCAAAAATGATCAAATTTGACATTTTTCGATAGAAAAAACATTTTTTGAAAATTTTCGATTTTTCAACAAGAGAGTCATGACTTTACAAATCATTGAAATTTTGATCCAAGTAAGTCAAAATGTATACATAGAGGTCCTTTATGACTGGACTAAGTATAAATAAGCCAGATATGATCAAAATTGACATTTTTCGATAGAAAAAACTTTTTTTGGAAATTTTCGATTTTTCAACAAGAGAGTCATGACTATACAAATCATTGAAATTTTGATCCAAGTAAGTCAAAATGTATACATAGAGGTCCTTTATGACTGAACTAAGTAGTTATAAGCCAAAAATGATCAAATTTGACATTTTTCGATAGAAAAAACATTTTTTGAAAATTTTCGATTTTTCAACAAGAGAGTCATGACTATACAAATCATTGTAATTTTAATCCAAGGAAGTCAAAATGTATACATAGAGGTAATTTATGACTGGACTAAGTATAAATAAGCCAAAAATGATCAAATTTGACATTTTTCGATATAAAAAAAATTTTTTTAAAAATTTTCGATATTGCTTCTAGAATGTCATAACTATACAAATCATTGAAATTTTGATCCAAGTAAGTTAAAATGTATACATAGAGGTCCTTTATGACTGGACTAAGTATAAATAAGCCAAAAATGATTAAATTTGACATTGATCGATAGAAAAAAACATTTT
Source organism: Chrysoperla carnea (assembly GCF_905475395.1). Lineage (NCBI taxonomy): Eukaryota > Metazoa > Arthropoda > Insecta > Neuroptera > Chrysopidae > Chrysoperla > Chrysoperla carnea. The sequence continues at coordinate 7,010 of NW_025408253.1, forward strand.
TTGAAAATTTTCGATTTTTCAACAAGAGAGTCATGACTGTACAAATCATTGAAATTTTGATCCAAGTAAGTCAAAATGTATACATAGAGTTCCTTTATGACTGGACTAAGTATAAATAAGCCAAAAATGAACAAATTTGACATTTTTCGATAGAAAAAACTTTTTTTGAAAATTTTCGATTTTTCAACAAGAGAGTCATGACTATACAAATCATTGAAATTTTGATTCAAGTAAGTCAAAATGTATACATAGAGGTCCTTTATGACTGGACTAAGTATAAATAAGCCAAAAATGATCAAATTTGACATTATTCGATATAAATAACATTTTTTGAAAATTTTCGATATTACAACTAGAATGTCATAACTATACAAATCATTGAAATTTTGATCCAAGTAAGTCAAAATGTATACATAGAGGTTATTTATGTCTGGGCTAAGTATAAATAAGCCAAAAATGATCAAATTTGACATTTTTCGATAGAAAAAACATTTTTTGAAAATTTCCGATTTTACAACTAGAATGTCATGACTATACAAATCATTGAAATTTTGTTCCAAGCAAGTGAAAATGTATACAAAGAGGTCCTTTATGACTGGACTTAGTATAAATAAGCCAAAAATGATCAAATTTTACATTTTTCGATAGAAAAAACATTTTTTGAAAATTTTCGATTTTCCAACAAGAGAGTCATGACTATACAAATCATTGAAATTTTGATCCAAGTAAGTCAAAATGTATACATAGAGGTCCTTTATGACTTGACGAAGTATAAATAAGCCAAAAATGATCAAATTTGACATTTTTCGATAGAAAAAACATTTTTTGATAATTTCAGATTTTACAACTAGAATGTCATGACTATGCAAATCATTGAAATTTTGATCCAAGTTAGTCAAAATGTATACATAGAGGTCCTTTATGTCTGGACCAAGTATAAATAAGCCAAAAATGATCAAATATGACATTTTTCGATAGAAAAAACATTTTTTGAAAATTTTCGATTTTTCAATATGAGAGTCATGACTATACAAATCATTGAAATTTTGATCCAAGTAAGTCAAAATGTATACATAGAGTTCCTTTATGACTGGTCTAAGTATAAATAAGCCAAAAATGATCAAATTTGACATTTTTCGATAGAAAAAACATTTTTTGAAAATTTCCGATTTTACAACTAGAATGTCATGATTATACAAATCATTGAAATTTTGATCCAAGTTAGTCAAAATGTATACATAGAGGTCCTTTATGACTGGACTAAGTATAAATAAGCCAGAAATGATCAAATTTGACATTTTTCGATAGAAAAAACATTTTTTGAAAATTTCCCATTTTACAACTAGAATGTCATGATTATACAAATCATTGAAATTTTGATCCAAGTTAGTCAAAATGTATACATAGAGGTCCTTTATGACTGGACTAAGTATAAATAAGCCAGAAATGATCAAATTTGACATTTTTCGATAGAAAAAACATTTTTTGAAAATTTCCCATTTTACAACTAGAATGTCATGATTATACAAATCATTGAAATTTTGATCCAAGTTAGCCAAAATGTATACATAGAGGTCCTTTATGACTGGACTAAGTATAAATAAGCCAAAAATGATCAAATTTGACATTTTTCGATAGAAAAAACTTTTTTTGAAAATTTTCGATTTTTCAACAAGAGAGTCATAACTATACAAATCATTGAAATTTTGATTCAAGTAAGTCAAAATGTATACAGAGAGGTCCTTTATGACTGGACTAAGTATAAATAAGCCAAAAATGATCAAATTTGACATTATTCGATATAAATAACATTTTTTGAAAATTTTCGATATTACAACTAGAATGTCATAACTATACAAATCATTGAAATTTTGATCCAAGTAAGTCAAAATGTATAGATAAAGGTCCTTTATGACTGGACTAATTATAAATAAGCCAAAAATGATCAAATTTGACATTTTTCGATAAAAAAACATTTTTTGAAAATTTCCGATTTTACAACTAGAATGTCATGATTATACAAATCATTGAAATTTTGATCCAAGTTAGTCAAAATGTATACATAGAGGTCCTTTATGACTGGAATAAGTATAAATAAGCCAAAAATGATCAAATTTGACAATTTTCGATAGAAAAAACATTTTTAGAAAATTTTCGATTTTTCAACAAGAGAGTCATGACTACTCAAATCATTGAAATTTTGATCCAAGTAAGTCAAAATGTATACATAAAGGTCCTTTATGGCTGGACTAAGTATAAATAAGCCAAAAATGATCAAATTTGACATTTTTCGATAGAAAAAACATTTTTTGAAAATTTCCGATTTTACAACTAGAATGTCATGACTATACAAATCATTGAAATTTTGAACCAAGTAAGTCAAAATGTATACATAGAGGTCCTTTATGACTGGACTAAGTATAAATAAGCCAAAAATGATCAAATTTGACATTTTTCGATAGAAAAAACATTTTTTGAAAATTTTCGATTTTTCAACAAGAGAGTCATGACTTTACAAATCATTGAAATTTTGATCCATGTAAGTCAAAATGTATACATAGGGTTCCTTTATGACTGGACTAAGTATAAATAAGCCAAAAATGATCAAATTTGACATTTTTCGATAGAAAAAACATTTTTTGAAAATTTTCGATTTTTCAACAAGAGAGTCATGACAATACAAATCATTGAAATTTTAATCCAAGTAAGTTAAAATGTATACATAGAATTCCTTTATGACTGGACTAAGTATAAATAAGCCAAAAATGATCAAATTTGACATTAGTAAGTCAAAATGTATGCATAGAGTCCTTTATGACTGGACTAAGTATAAATAAGCCAAAAATGATCAAATTTGACATTTTTCGATAGAAAAAACATTTTCTGAAAATTTCCCATTTTACAACTAGAATGTCATGATTATACAAATCAATGAAATTTTGATCCAAGTAAGTCAAAATGTATACATAGAGTTCCTTTATGACTGGTCTAAGTATAAATAATCCAAAAATGATCAAATTTGACATTATTCGATATAAATAACATTTTTTGAAAATTTTCGATATTACAACTAGAATGTCATAACTATACAAATCATTGAAATTTTGATCCAAGTAAGTCAAAATGTATAGATAAAGGTCCTTTATGACTGGACTAATTATAAATATGCCAAAAATGATCAAATTTGACATTTTTCGATATAAAAAAAATTTTTTTAAAAATTTTCGATATTGCTTCTAGAATGTCATAACTATACAAATCATTGAAATTTTGATCCAAGTAAGTCAAAATGTATACATAGAGGTCCTTTATGACTGAACTAAGTAGTTATAAGCCAAAAAATGATCAAATTTGACATTTTTCGATAGAAAAAACATTTTTTGAAAATTTACGATTTTACAACTAGAATGTCATGACTATACAAATCATTGAAATTTTGATCCAAGTAAGTCAAAATGTATAGATAGAGGTCTTTTATGACTGAACTAAGTAGTTATAAGCCAAAAATGATCAAATTTGACATTTTTCGATAGAAAAAACATTTTTTGAAAATTTACGATTTTACAACTAGAATGTCATGACTATACAAATCATTGAAATTTTGATCCAAGTAGGTCAAAATGTATACATAGAGGTCCTTTATGACTGGACTAAGTATAAATAAGCCAAAAATGATCTAATATGACATTTTTCGATAAAAAAAATTTTTTTTGAAAATTTTCGATTTTTCAACAAGAGAGTCATGACTATACAAATCATTGTAATTTTGATCCAAGGAAGTCAAAATGTATACATAGAGGTCCTTTATGACTGGACTAAGTATAAATAAGCCAAAAATGATCAAATTTGACATTTTTCGATATAAAAAAAAATTTTTTAAACATTTTCGATATTGCTCCTAGAATGTCATAACTATACAAATCATTGAAATTTTGATCCAAGTAAGTTAAAATGTATACATAGAGGTCCTTTATGACTGGACTAAGTATAAATAAGCCAAAAATGATTAAATTTGACATTGATCGATAGAAAAAACATTTTTTGAAAATTTTCGATTTTTCAACAAGAGAGTCATGACTGTACAAATCATTGAAATTTTGATCCAAGTAAGTCAAAATGTATACATAGAGTTCCTTTATGACTGGACTAAGTATAAATAAGCCAAAAATGATCAAATTTGACATTTTTCGATAGAAAAAACTTTTTTTGAAAATTTTCGATTTTTTCAACAAGAGAGTCATAACTATACAAATCATTGAAATTTTGATTCAAGTAAGTCAAAATGTATACAGAGAGGTCCTTTATGACTGGACTAAGTATAAATAAGCCAAAAATGATCAAATTTGACATTATTCGATATAAATAACATTTTTTGAAAATTTTCGATATTACAACTAGAATGTCATAACTATACAAATCATTGAAATTTTGATCCAAGTAAGTCAAAATGTATAGATAAAGGTCCTTTATGACTGGACTAATTATAAATAAGCCAAAAATGATCAAATTTGACATTTTTCGATAAAAAAAACATTTTTTTGAAAATTTCCGATTTTACAACTAGAATGTCATGATTATACAAATCATTGAAATTTTGATCCAAGTTAGTCAAAATGTATACATAGAGGTCCTTTATGACTGGAATAAGTATAAATAAGCCAAAAATGATCAAATTTGACAATTTTCGATAGAAAAAACATTTTTAGAAAATTTTCGATTTTTCAACAAGAGAGTCATGACTACTCAAATCATTGAAATTTTGATCCAAGTAAGTCAAAATGTATACATAAAGGTCCTTTATGGCTGGACTAAGTATAAATAAGCCAAAAATGATCAAATTTGACATTTTTCGATAGAAAAAACATTTTTTGAAAATTTCCGATTTTACAACTAGAATGTCATGACTATACAAATCATTGAAATTTTGATCCAAGTAAGTCAAAATGTATACATAGAGGTCCTTTATGACTGGACTAAGTATAAATAAGCCAAAAATGATCAAATTTGACATTTTTCGATAGAAAAAACATTTTTTGAAAATTTTCGATTTTTCAACAAGAGAGTCATGACTTTACAAATCATTGAAATTTTGATCCATGTAAGTCAAAATGTATACATAGAGTTCCTTTATGACTGGACTAAGTATAAATAAGCCAAAAATGATCAAATTTGACATTTTTCGATAGAAAAAACATTTTTTGAAAATTTTCGATTTTTCAACAAGAGAGTCATGACTATACAAATCATTGAAATTTTAATCCAAGTAAGTTAAAATGTATACATAGAATTCCTTTATGACTGGACTAAGTATAAATAAGCCAAAAATGATCAAATTTGACATTTTTCGATAGAAAAGACATTTTTTGAAAATTTTCGATTTTTCAACTAGAAAGTCATGACTATACACATCATTCATATTTTGATCCAAGTAAGTCAAAATGTATACATAGAGTCCTTTATGACTGGACTAAGTATTAATAAGCCAAAAATGATCAAATTTGACATTTTTCGATAGAAAAAACATTTTTTGAAAATTTCCCATTTTACAACTAGAATGTCATGATTATACAAATCAATGAAATTTTGATCCAAGTAAGTCAAAATGTATACATAGAGTTCCTTTATGACTGGTCTAAGTATAAATAAGCCAAAAATGATCAAATTTGACATTTTTCGATAGAAAAGACATTTTTTGAAAATTTTCGATTTTTCAACTAGAAGGTCATGACTATACACATCATTGATATTTTGATCCAAGTAAGTCAAAATGTATACATAGAGTCCTTTATGACTGGACTAAGTATAAATAAGCCAAAAATGATCATATTTGCCATTTTTCAATAGATAAAACATTTTTTGAAAATTTCCGATTTTACAACTAGAATGTCATGACTATACAAATCATTGAAATTTTGATACAAGTAAGTCAAAATGTATACATAGAGGTCCTTTATGACTGAACTAAGTAGTTATAAGCCAAAAATGATCAAATTTGACATTTTTCGATAGAAAAAACATTTTTTGAAAATTTACGATTTTACAACTAGAATGTCATGACTATACGCCAAATACAAACTATACAAATCATTGAAATTTTGATCCAAGTAAGTCAAAATGTATACAAAGAGGTCCTTTATGACTGGTCTAAGTATAAATAAGCCAAAAATGATCAAATTTGACATTTTTCGATAGAAAAGACATTTTTTGAAAATTTTCGATTTTTCAACTAGAAAGTCATGACTATACACATCATTCATATTTTGATCCAAGTAAGTCAAAATGTATACATAGAGTCCTTTATGACTGGATTAAGTATTAATAAGCCAAAAATGATCAAATTTGACATTTTTCGATAGAAAAAACATTTTTTGAAAATTTCCCATTTTACAACTAGAATGTCATGATTATACAAATCAATGAAATTTTGATCCAAGTAAGTCAAAATGTATACAAAGAGGTCCTTTATGACTGGACTAAGTATAAATAAGCCAAAAATGAACAAATTTGACATTTTTCGATATAAAAAACATTTTTTGAAATTTTTCGATATTGCTTCTAGAATGTTATTACTATACAAATCCTTGAAATTTTGATCCAAGTAAGTTAAAATTTATACATAGAGGTCCTTTATGACTGGACTAAGTATAAATAAGCCAAAAATGATTAAATTTGACATTTTTCGATAGAAAAAACATTTTTTGAAAATTTTCGATTTTTCAACAAGAGAGTCATGACTGTACAAATCATTGAAATTTTGATCCAAGTAAGTCAAAATGTATACATAGAGTTCCTTTATGACTGGACTAAGTATAAATAAGCCAAAAATGATCAAATTCGACATTTTTCGATAGAAAAAACTTTTTTTGAAAATTTTCGATTTTTCAACAAGAGAGTCATGACTATACAAATCATTGAAATTTTGATCTAAGTAAGTCAAGATGTATACATAGAGGTCCTTTATGACTGGACTAAGTATAAATAAGCCAAAAATGATCAAATATGACATTTTTCGATAGAAAAAACATTTTTTGAAAATTTCCGATTTTACAACTAGAATGTCATGACTATACAAATCATTGAAATTTTGATCCAAGTAAGTCAAAATGTATACATAGAGGTCCTTTATGACTGGACTAAGTATAAATAAGCCAAAAATGATCAAATTTGACATTTTTCGATAGAAAAAACATTTTTTGAAAATTTCCGATTTTACAACTAGAATGTCATGTTTATACAAATCATTGAAATTTTAATCCAAGTTAGTCAATATGTATACAGAGAGGTCCTTTATGACTGGACTAAGTATAAATAAGATAAAAATGATCAAATTTGACATTTTTCGATAGAAAAAACATTTTTTGAAAATTTCCGATTTTACAACTAGAATGTCATGATTATACAAATCATTAAAATTTTTATCCAAGTTAGTCAAAATGTATACATAGAGGTCCTTTATGACTAAACTAAGTATAAATAAGCCAAAAACGATCAAATTTGACATTTTTCGATAGAAAAAACATATTTTGAAAATTTTCGATTTTTCAACAAGAGAGTCATGACTTTACAAATCATTGAAATTTTGTTCCAAGAAAGTCCAAATGTATACATAGAGTTCCTTTATGACTGGAGTAAGTATAAATAAGCCAAAAATGATCAAATATGACATTTTTCGATAGAAAAAACATTTTTTGAAAATTTCCGATTTTACAACTAGAATGTCATGACTATAGAAATCATTGAAATTTTGATCCAAGTAAGTCAAAATGTATACACAGAGGTCATTTATGACTGGACTAAGTATAAATAAGCCAAAAATGATCAAATTTGACATTTTTCGATAGAAAAAACATTTTTTGAAAATTTTCGATATTACAACTAGAATGTCATGACTATACACAGCATTGATGTTTTGATCCAAGTAAGTCAAAATGTATATATAGAGGTCCTTTATGACTGGACTAAGTATAAATAAGCCAAAAATGATCAAATTTGACATTTTTCGATAGAAAAAACATTTTTTGAAAATTTCCGATTTTACAACTAGAATGTCATGACTATACAAATCATTGAAATTTTGATCCAAGTAAGTCAAAATGTATACATAGAGGTCCTTTATGACTGGACTAAGTATAAATAAGCCAAAAATGATCAAATTTGACATTTTTCGATAGAAAAAACATTTTTTGAAAATTTTCGATTTTTCAACAAGAGAGTCATGACTTTGCAAATCATTGAAATTTTGATCCATGTAAGTCAAAATGTATACATAAAGTTCCTTTATGACTGGACTAAGTATAAATAAGCCAAAAATGATCAAATTTGACATTTTTCGATAGAAAAAACATTTTTTGAAAATTTTCGATTTTTCAACAAGAGAGTCATGACTATACAAATCATTGAAATTTTAATCCAAGTAAGTTAAAATGTATACATAGAATTCCTTTATGACTGGACTAAGTATAAATAAGCCAAAAATGATCAAATTTGACATTTTTCGATAGAAAAGACATTTTTTGAAAATTTTCGATTTTTCAACTAGAAGGTCATGACTATACACATCATTCATATTTTGATCCAAGTAAGTCAAAATGTATACATAGAGTCCTTTATGACTGGACTAAGTATTAATAAGCCAAAAATGATCAAATTTGACATTTTTCGATAGAAAAAACATTTTTTGAAAATTTCCCATTTTACAACTAGAATGTCATGATTATACAAATCAATGAAATTTTGATCCAAGTAAGTCAAAATGTATACATAGAGTTCCTTTATGACTGGTCTAAGTATAAATAAGCCAAAAATGATCAAATTTGACATTTTTCGATAGAAAAGACATTTTTTGAAAATTTTCGATTTTTCAACTAGAAGGTCATGACTATACACATCATTGATATTTTGATCCAAGTAAGTCAAAATGTATACATAGAGTCCTTTATGACTGGACTAAGTATAAATAAGCCAAAAATGATCATATTTGCCATTTTTCAATAGATAAAACATTTTTTGAAAATTTCCGATTTTACAACTAGAATGTCATGACTATACAAATCATTGAAATTTTGATACAAGTAAGTCAAAATGTATACATAGAGGTCCTTTATGACTGAACTAAGTAGTTATAAGCCAAAAATGATCAAATTTGACATTTTTCGATAGAAAAAACATTTTTTGAAAATTTCCGATTTTACAACTAGAATGTCATGACTATACAAATCATTGAAATTTTGATCCAAGTAAGTCAAAATGTATACACAGAGGTCATTTATGACTGGACTAAGTATAAATAAGCCAAAAATGATCAAATTTGACATTTTTCGAAAGAAAAAACATTTTTTGAAAATTTCCGATTTTACAACTAGAATGTCATGTTTATACAAATCATTGAAATTTTTATCCAAGTTAGTCAAAATGTATACATAGAGGTCCTTTATGACTGGACTAAGTATAAATAAGCCAAAAATGATCAAATTTGACATTTTTCGATAGAAAAAAACATTTTTTGAAAATTTTCGATATTACAACTAGAATGTCATGACTATACACAGCATTGATGTTTTGATCCAAGTAAGTCAAAATGTATACATAGAGGTCCTTTATGACTGGACTAAGTATAAATAAGCCAAAAATGATCAAATTTGACATTTTTCGATAGAAAAAACATTTTTTGAAAATTTCCGATTTTACAACTAGAATGTCATGACTATACAAATCATTGAAATTTTGATCCAAGTAAGTCAAAATGTATACATAGAGGTCCTTTATGACTGGACTAAGTAAAAATAAGCCAAAAATGATCAAATTTGACATTTTTCGATAGAAAAAACATTTTTTGAAAATTTTCGATTTTTCAACAAGAGAGTCATGACTTTACAAATCATTGAAATTTTGATCCATGTAAGTCAAAATGTATACATAGAGTTCCTTTATGACTGGACTAAGTATAAATAAGCCAAAAATGATCAAATTTGACATTTTTCGAAAGAAAAAACATTTTTTGAAAATTTCCGATTTTACAACTAGAATGTCATGTTTATACAAATCATTGAAATTTTTATCCAAGTTAGTCAAAATGTATACATAGAGGTCCTTTATGACTGGACTAAGTATAAATAAGCCAAAAATGATCAAATTTGACATTTTTCGATAGAAAAAACATTTTTTGAAAATTTTCGATATTACAACTAGAATGTCATGACTATACACAGCATTGATGTTTTGATCCAAGTAAGTCAAAATGTATACATAGAGGTCCTTTATGACTGGACTAAGTATAAATAAGCCAAAAATGATCAAATTTGACATTTTTCGATAGAAAAAACATTTTTTGAAAATTTCCGATTTTACAACTAGAATGTCATGACTATACAAATCATTGAAATTTTGATCCAAGTAAGTCAAAATGTATACATAGAGGTCCTTTATGACTGGACTAAGTATAAATAAGCCAAAAATGATCAAATTTGACATTTTTCGATAGAAAAAACATTTTTTGAAAATTTTCGATTTTTCAACAAGAGAGTCATGACTATACAAATCATTGAAATTTTGATACAAGTAAGTCAAAATGTATACATAGAGGTCCTTTATGACTGAACTAAGTAGTTATAAGCCAAAAATGATCAAATTTGACATTTTTCGATAGAAAAAACATTTTTTGAAAATTTACGATTTTACAACTAGAATGTCATGACTATACGCCAAATACAAACTATACAAATCATTGAAATTTTGATCCAAGTAAGTCAAAATGTATACAAAGAGGTCCTTTATGACTGGACTAAGTATAAATAAGCCAAAAATGAACAAATTTGACATTTTTCGATATAAAAAACATTTTTTGAAATTTTTCGATATTGCTTCTAGAATGTTATTACTATACAAATCCTTGAAATTTTGATCCAAGTAAGTTAAAATTTATACATAGAGGTCCTTTATGACTGGACTAAGTATAAATAAGCCAAAAATGATTAAATTTGACATTTTTCGATAGAAAAAAACATTTTTTGAAAATTTTCGATTTTTCAACAAGAGAGTCATGACTGTACAAATCATTGAAATTTTGATCCAAGTAAGTCAAAATGTATACATAGAGTTCCTTTATGACTGGACTAAGTATAAATAAGCCAAAAATGATCAAATTCGACATTTTTCGATAGAAAAAACTTTTTTTGAAAATTTTCGATTTTTCAACAAGAGAGTCATGACTATACAAATCATTGAAATTTTGATCTAAGTAAGTCAAGATGTATACATAGAGGTCCTTTATGACTGGACTAAGTATAAATAAGCCAAAAATGATCAAATATGACATTTTTCGATAGAAAAAACATTTTTTGAAAATTTCCGATTTTACAACTAGAATGTCATGACTATACAAATCATTGAAATTTTGATCCAAGTAAGTCAAAATGTATACATAGAGGTCCTTTATGACTGGACTAAGTATAAATAAGCCAAAAATGATCAAATTTGACATTTTTCGATAGAAAAAACATTTTTTGAAAATTTCCGATTTTACAACTAGAATGTCATGTTTATACAAATCATTGAAATTTTAATCCAAGTTAGTCAATATGTATACAGAGAGGTCCTTTATGACTGGACTAAGTATAAATAAGATAAAAATGATCAAATTTGACATTTTTCGATAGAAAAAACATTTTTTGAAAATTTCCGATTTTACAACTAGAATGTCATGATTATACAAATCATTAAAATTTTTATCCAAGTTAGTCAAAATGTATACATAGAGGTCCTTTATGACTATACTAAGTATAAATAAGCCAAAAACGATCAAATTTGACATTTTTCGATAGAAAAAACATATTTTGAAAATTTTCGATTTTTCAACAAGAGAGTCATGACTTTACAAATCATTGAAATTTTGTTCCAAGAAAGTCCAAATGTATACATAGAGTTCCTTTATGACTGGAGTAAGTATAAATAAGCCAAAAATGATCAAATATGACATTTTTCGATAGAAAAAACATTTTTTGAAAATTTCCGATTTTACAACTAGAATGTCATGACTATAGAAATCATTGAAATTTTGATCCAAGTAAGTCAAAATGTATACACAGAGGTCATTTATGACTGGACTAAGTATAAATAAGCCAAAAATGATCAAATTTGACATTTTTCGATAGAAAAAACATTTTTTGAAAATTTTCGATATTACAACTAGAATGTCATGACTATACACAGCATTGATGTTTTGATCCAAGTAAGTCAAAATGTATATATAGAGGTCCTTTATGACTGGACTAAGTATAAATAAGCCAAAAATGATCAAATTTGACATTTTTCGATAGAAAAAACATTTTTTGAAAATTTCCGATTTTACAACTAGAATGTCATGACTATACAAATCATTGAAATTTTGATCCAAGTAAGTCAAAATGTATACATAGAGGTCCTTTATGACTGGACTAAGTATAAATAAGCCAAAAATGATCAAATTTGACATTTTTCGATAGAAAAAAACATTTTTTGAAAATTTTCGATTTTTCAACAAGAGAGTCATGACTTTACAAATCATTGAAATTTTGATCCATGTAAGTCAAAATGTATACATAAAGTTCCTTTATGACTGGACTAAGTATAAATAAGCCAAAAATGATCAAATTTGACATTTTTCGATAGAAAAAACATTTTTTGAAAATTTTCGATTTTTCAACAAGAGAGTCATGACTATACAAATCATTGAAATTTTAATCCAAGTAAGTTAAAATGTATACATAGAATTCCTTTATGACTGGACTAAGTATAAATAAGCCAAAAATGATCAAATTTGACATTTTTCGATAGAAAAGACATTTTTTGAAAATTTTCGATTTTTCAACTAGAAGGTCATGACTATACACATCATTCATATTTTGATCCAAGTAAGTCAAAATGTATACATAGAGTCCTTTATGACTGGACTAAGTATTAATAAGCCAAAAATGATCAAATTTGACATTTTTCGATAGAAAAAACATTTTTTGAAAATTTCCCATTTTACAACTAGAATGTCATGATTATACAAATCAATGAAATTTTGATCCAAGTAAGTCAAAATGTATACATAGAGTTCCTTTATGACTGGTCTAAGTATAAATAAGCCAAAAATGATCAAATTTGACATTTTTCGATAGAAAAGACATTTTTTGAAAATTTTCGATTTTTCAACTAGAAGGTCATGACTATACACATCATTGATATTTTGATCCAAGTAAGTCAAAATGTATACATAGAGTCCTTTATGACTGGACTAAGTATAAATAAGCCAAAAATGATCATATTTGCCATTTTTCAATAGATAAAACATTTTTTGAAAATTTCCGATTTTACAACTAGAATGTCATGACTATACAAATCATTGAAATTTTGATACAAGTAAGTCAAAATGTATACATAGAGGTCCTTTATGACTGAACTAAGTAGTTATAAGCCAAAAATGATCAAATTTGACATTTATCGATAGAAAAAACATTTTTTGAAAATTTCCGATTTTACAACTAGAATGTCATGACTATACAAATCATTGAAATTTTGATCCAAGTAAGTCAAAATGTATACATAGAGGTCCTTTATGACTGGACTAAGTATAAATAAGCCAAAAATGATCAAATTTGACATTTTTCGATAGAAAAAACATTTTTTGAAAATTTTCGATTTTTCAACAAGAGAGTCATGACTTTACAAATCATTGAAATTTTGATCCATGTAAGTCAAAATGTATACATAGAGTTCCTTTATGACTGGACTAAGTATAAATAAGCCAAAAATGATCAAATTTGACATTTTTCGAAAGAAAAAAACATTTTTTGAAAATTTCCGATTTTACAACTAGAATGTCATGTTTATACAAATCATTGAAATTTTTATCCAAGTTAGTCAAAATGTATACATAGAGGTCCTTTATGACTGGACTAAGTATAAATAAGCCAAAAATGATCAAATTTGACATTTTTCGATAGAAAAAACATTTTTTGAAAATTTTCGATATTACAACTAGAATGTCATGACTATACACAGCATTGATGTTTTGATCCAAGTAAGTCAAAATGTATACATAGAGGTCCTTTATGACTGGACTAAGTATAAATAAGCCAAAAATGATCAAATTTGACATTTTTCGATAGAAAAAACATTTTTTGAAAATTTCCGATTTTACAACTAGAATGTCATGACTATACAAATCATTGAAATTTTGATCCAAGTAAGTCAAAATGTATACATAGAGGTCCTTTATGACTGGACTAAGTATAAATAAGCCAAAAATGATCAAATTTGACATTTTTCGATAGAAAAAAACATTTTTTGAAAATTTTCGATTTTTCAACAAGAGAGTCATGACTATACAAATCATTGAAATTTTGATACAAGTAAGTCAAAATGTATACATAGAGGTCCTTTATGACTGAACTAAGTAGTTATAAGCCAAAAATGATCAAATTTGACATTTTTCGATAGAAAAAACATTTTTTGAAAATTTACGATTTTACAACTAGAATGTCATGACTATACGCCAAATACAAACTATACAAATCATTGAAATTTTGATCCAAGTAAGTCAAAATGTATACAAAGAGGTCCTTTATGACTGGACTAAGTATAAATAAGCCAAAAATGAACAAATTTGACATTTTTCGATATAAAAAACATTTTTTGAAATTTTTCGATATTGCTTCTAGAATGTTATTACTATACAAATCCTTGAAATTTTGATCCAAGTAAGTTAAAATTTATACATAGAGGTCCTTTATGACTGGACTAAGTATAAATAAGCCAAAAATGATTAAATTTGACATTTTTCGATAGAAAAAACATTTTTTGAAAATTTTCGATTTTTCAACAAGAGAGTCATGACTGTACAAATCATTGAAATTTTGATCCAAGTAAGTCAAAATGTATACATAGAGTTCCTTTATGACTGGACTAAGTATAAATAAGCCAAAAATGATCAAATTCGACATTTTTCGATAGAAAAAACTTTTTTTGAAAATTTTCGATTTTTCAACAAGAGAGTCATGACTATACAAATCATTTAAATTTTGATCCAAGTAAGTCAAAATGTATACATAGAGGTCCTTTATGACTGGACTAAGTATAAATAAGCCAAAAATGATCAAATTTGACATTTTTCGATAGAAAAAACATTTTTTGAAAATTTTCGATATTACAACTAGAATGTCATGACTATACACAGCATTGATGTTTTGATCCAAGTAAGTCAAAATGTATACATAGAGGTCCTTTATGACTGGACTAAGTATAAATAAGCCAAAAACGATCAAATTTGACATTTTTCGATAGAAAAAACATATTTTGAAAATTTTCGATTTTTCAACAAGAGAGTCATGACTTTACAAATCATTGAAATTTTCTTCCAAGAAAGTCCAAATGTATACATAGAGTTCCTTTATGACTGGAGTAAGTATAAATAAGCCAAAAATGATCAAATATGACATTTTTCGATAGAAAAAACATTTTTTGAAAATTTCCGATTTTACAACTAGAATGTCATGACTATACAAATCATTGAAATTTTGATCCAAGTAAGTCAAAATGTATACACAGAGGTCATTTATGACTGGACTAAGTATAAATAAGCCAAAAATGATCAAATTTGACATTTTTCGAAAGAAAAAACATTTTTTGAAAATTTCCGATTTTACAACTAGAATGTCATGTTTATACAAATCATTGAAATTTTTATCCAAGTTAGTCAAAATGTATACATAGAGGTCCTTTATGACTGGACTAAGTATAAATAAGCCAAAAATGATCAAATTTGACATTTTTCGATAGAAAAAACATTTTTTGAAAATTTTCGATATTACAACTAGAATGTCATGACTATACACAGCATTGATGTTTTGATCCAAGTAAGTCAAAATGTATACATAGAGGTCCTTTATGACTGGACTAAGTATAAATAAGCCAAAAATGATCAAATTTGACATTTTTCGATAGAAAAAACATTTTTTGAAAATTTTCGATTTTTCAACAAGCGAGTCATGACTTTACAAATCATTGAAATTTTGATCCATGTAAGTCAAAATGTATACATAGAGTTCCTTTATGACTGGACTAAGTATAAATAAGCCAAAAATGATCAAATTTGACATTTTTCGATAGAAAAAACATTTTTTGAAAATTTTCGATTTTTCAACAAGAGAGTCATGACTATACAAATCATTGAAATTTTAATCCAAGTAAGTTAAAATGTATACATAGAATTCCTTTATGACTGGACTAAGTATAAATAAGCCAAAAATGATCAAATTTGACATTTTTCGATAGAAAAGACATTTTTTGAAAATTTTCGATTTTTCAACTAGAAGGTCATGACTATACACATCATTCATATTTTGATCCAAGTAAGTCAAAATGTATACATAGAGTCCTTTATGACTGGACTAAGTATTAATAAGCCAAAAATGATCAAATTTGACATTTTTCGATAGAAAAAACATTTTTTGAAAATTTCCCATTTTACAACTAGAATGTCATGATTATACAAATCAATGAAATTTTGATCCAAGTAAGTCAAAATGTATACACAGAGTTCCTTTATGACTGGTATAAGTATAAATAAGCCAAAAATGATCAAATTTGATATTTTTCGATAGAAAAGACATTTTTTGAAAATTTTCGATTTTTCAACTAGAAGGTCATGACTATACACATCATTGATATTTTGATCCAAGTAAGTCAAAATGTATACATAGAGTCCTTTATGACTGGACTAAGTATAAATAAGCCAAAAATGATCATATTTGCCATTTTTCAATAGATAAAACATTTTTTGAAAATTTCCGATTTTACAACTAGAATGTAATGACTATACAAATCATTGAAATTTTGATACAAGTAAGTCAAAATGTATACATAGAGGTCCTTTATGACTGAACTAAGTAGTTATAAGCCAAAAATGATCAAATTTGACATTTTTCGATAGAAAAAACATTTTTTGAAAATTTACGATTTTACAACTAGAATGTCATGACTATACGCCAAATACAAACTATACAAATCATTGAAATTTTGATCCAAGTAAGTCAAAATGTATACAAAGAGGTCCTTTATGACTGGACTAAGTATAAATAAGCCAAAAATGAACAAATTTGACATTTTTCGATATAAAAAACATTTTTTGAAATTTTTCGATATTGCTTCTAGAATGTTATTACTATACAAATCCTTGAAATTTTGATCCAAGTAAGTTAAAATTTATACATAGAGGTCCTTTATGACTGGACTAAGTATAAATAAGCCAAAAATGATTAAATTTGACATTTTTCGATAGAAAAAACATTTTTTGAAAATTTTCGATTTTTCAACAAGAGAGTCATGACTGTACAAATCATTGAAATTTTGATCCAAGTAAGTCAAAATGTATACATAGAGTTCCTTTATGACTGGACTAAGTATAAATAAGCCAAAAATGATCAAATTCGACATTTTTCGATAGAAAAAACTTTTTTTGAAAATTTTCGATTTTTCAACAAGAGAGTCATGACTATACAAATCATTGAAATTTTGATCCAAGTAAGTCAAGATGTATACATAGAGGTCCTTTATGACTGGACTAAGTATAAATAAGCCAAAAATGATCAAATATGACATTTTTCGATAGAAAAAACATTTTTTGAAAATTTCCGATTTTACAACTAGAATGTCATGACTATACAAATCATTGAAATTTTGATCCAAGTAAGTCAAAATGTATACATAGAGGTCCTTTATGACTGGACTAAGTATAAATAAGCCAAAAATGATCAAATTTGACATTTTTCGATAGAAAAAACATTTTTTGAAAATTTCCGATTTTACAACTAGAATGTCATGACTATACAAATCATTGAAATTATGATCTTAGTAAGTCAAAATGTATACAAAGAGGTGCTTTATGACTGTACTAAGTATAAATAAGCCAAAAATGATCAAATTTGACATTTTTCGATAGAAAAAACATTTTTTGAAAATTTCCGATTTTACAACTAGAATGTCATGACTTTACAAATCATTGAAATTTTGATCCAAGTAAGTCAAAATGTATACATAGAGGTCCTTTATGACTGGACTAAGTATAAATAAGCAAAAAATGATCAAATTTGAAATTTTTCGATAGAAAAAACATTTTTTGAAAATTTTCGATTTTTCAACAAGACAGTCATAACTATACAAATCATTAAAATTTTGATCCAAGTAAGTCAAAATGTATAGATAAAGGTCCTTTATGACTGGACTAAGTATAAATAAGCCAAAAATGATCAAATTTGACATTTTTCGATAGAAAAAACATTTTTTGAAAATATCCGATTTTACAACTAGAATGTCATGTTTATACAAATCATTGAAATTTTAATCCAAGTTAGTCAAAATGTATACAAAGAGGTCCTTTATGACTAGACTAAGTATAAATAAGCCAAAAATGATCAAATTTGACATTTTTCGATAGAAAAAACATTTTTTGAAAATTTCCGATTTTACAACTAGAATGTCATGACTATACAAATCATTGAAATTTTAATCCAGGCAAGTCAAAATGTATACAAAGAGGTCCTTTATGACTGGACTAAGTATAAATAAGCCAAAAATGATCAAATTTGACATTTTTCGATAGAAAAAACATTTTTTGAAAATTTTCGATTTTTCAACAAGAGAGTCATGACTTTTCAAATCATTGAAATTTTGTTCCAAGAAAGTCAAAATGTATACATAGAGTTCCTTTATGACTGGACTAAGTATAAATAAGCCAAAAATGATCAAATTTGAAATTTTTCGATAGAAAAAACATTTTTTGAAAATTTTCGATTTTTCAACAAGAGAGTCATAACTATACAAATCATTGAAATTTTGATCCAAGTAAGTCAAAATGTATAGATAAAGGTCCTTTATGACTGGACTAAGTATAATAAGCCAAAAATGATCAAATTTGACATTTTTCGATAGAAAAAACATTTTTTGAAAATTTCCGATTTTACAACTAGAATGTCATGACTTTACAAATCATTGAAATTTTGATCCAAGCAAGTCAAAATGTATACATAGAGGTCCTTTATGACTGGACTAAGTATAAATAAGCCAAAAATGATCAAATTTGAAATTTTTCGATAGAAAAAACATTTTTTGAAAATTTTCGATTTTTCAACAAGAGAGTCATAACTATACAAATCATTAAAATTTTGATCCAAGTAAGTCAAAATGTATAGATAAAGGTCCTTTATGACTGGACTAAGTATAAATAAGCCAAAAATGATCAAATTTGACATTTTTCGATAGAAAAAACATTTTTTGAAAATTTCCGATTTTACAACTCGAATGTCATGATTATACAAATCATTAAAATTTTTATCCAAGTTAGTCAAAATGTATACATAGAGTTCCTTTATGACTTGACTAAGTATAAATAAGCCAAAAATGATCAAATTTGACATTTTTCGATAGAAAAAACATTTATTGAAAATTTCCGATTTTACAACTAGAATGTCATGACTATACAAATCATTGAAATTTTGATCCAAGTAAGACAAAATGTATACATAGAGGTCCTTTATGACTGGACTAAGTATAAATAAGCCAAAAATCATCAAATTTGAAATTTTTCGAAAGAAAAAACATTTTTTGAAAATTTTCGATTTTTCAACAAGAGAGTCATGACTATACAAATCATTGCAATTTTGATCCAAGTAAGTCAAAATGTATACATAGATGTCCTTTATGACTGGACTAAGTATAAATAAGCCAAAAATGATCAACTTTGACATTTTTCGATAGAAAAAACATATTTTGAAAATTTTCGATTTTTCAACAAGAGAGTCATGACTATACAAATCATTGAAATTTTGATCCAAGTAAATCAAAATGTATACAAAGAGGTCCTTTATGACTGGACTAAGTATAAATAAGCCAAAAATGATCAAATTTGACATTTTTCGATATAAAATACATTTTTTGAAAATTTTCGATTTTTCAACAAGAGAGTCATGACTATACAAATCATTGCAATTTTGATCCAAGTAAGTCAAAATGTATACATAGATGTCCTTTATGACTGGACTAAGTATAAATAAGCCAAAATGATCAAATTTGACATTTTTCGATAGAAAAAACATATTTTGAAAATTTTTTATTTTTCAACAAGAGAGTCATCACTTTACAAATCATTGAAATTTTGATCCAAGTAAGTCAAAATGTATACATAGAGGTCTTTTATGACTGGACTAAGTATAAATAAGGCAAAAATGATCAAATTTGACATTTTTCGATAGAAAAAACATTTATTGAAAATTTCCGATTTTACAACTAGAATGTCATGACTATACAAATCATTGAAATTTTGATCCAAGTAAGTCAAAATGTATACATAGAGGTCCTTTGTGACTGGACTAAGTATAAATAAGCCAAAAATGATCAAATTTGACATTTTTCGATATAAATAACATTTTTTGAAAATTTTTGATATTACAACTAGAATGTCATGACTATACAAATAATTGAAATTTTTATCCAAGTAAGTAAATGTATACATAGAAGTCATTTATGACTGGACTAAGTATTAATAAGCCAAAAATGATCAAATTTGACATTTTTCGATAGAAAAAACATTTTATGAAAATTTCCGATTTTACAACTAGAATGTCATAATTATACAAATCATTGAAATTTTAATCCAAGTTAGTCAAAATGTATACATTGAGGTCCTTTATGACTGGACTAAGTATAAATAAGATAAAAATGATCAAATTTGACATTTTTCGATAGAAAAAACATTTTTTGAAAATTTCCGATTTTACAACTAGAATGTCACGATTATACAAATCATTGAAATTTTTATCCAAGTTAGTCAAAATGTATACATAGAGGTCCTTTATGACTGGACTAAGTATAAATTAGCCAAAAATGATCAAATTTGACATTTTTCGGTAGAAAAAAACATTTTTTGAAAATTTTCGATTTTTCAACAAGAGAGTCATGACTTTACAAATCATTGAAATTTTGATCCAGGTAAGTCAAAATGTATACATAGAGTTCCTTTATGACTGGACTAAGTATAAATAAGCCAAAAATGATCAAATTTGACATTTTTCGATATAAATAACATTTTTTGAAAATTTTTGATATTACAACTAGAATGTCATGACTTTACAAATCATTGAGATTATGATCCAAGTAAGACAAAATGTATACATAGAGGTCCTTTTTGACTGAACTAAGTAGTTATAAGCCAAAAATGATCAAATTTGACATTTTTCGATATAGATAACATTTTTTGAAAATTTTCGATATTACAACTAGAAAGTCATGACTATACAAATCATTGAAATTTTGATCCAAGTAAGACAAAATGTTTACATAGAGGTCCTTTTTGACTGATGTAAGTAGTTATAAGCCAAAAATGATCAAATTTGACATTTTTCGATAGAAAAAACATTTTTTGAAAATTTCCGATTTTACAACTAGAATTTCATGACTATACAAATCATTGAAATTTTGATCCAAGTAAATCAAAATGTATACATAGAGATCCTTTACGACTGGACTAGGTTTAAATAAGCCAAAAATGATCAAATTTGACACTTTTGGATAGAAAAAACATTTTTTGAAAATTTCCGATTTTACAACTAGAATGTCATGACTATACAAATCATTGAAATTTTGATCCAAGCTAGTCAAAATGTATATAAAGAAGTCTTTTATGACTGGACTAAGTATAAATAAGCCAAAAATGATCAAATTTTACATTTTTCGATAGAAAAAACATTTTTTGAAAATTTTCGATTTTTCAACAAGAGAGTCATGACTATACAAATCATTGAAATTTTGATCCAAGTAAGTCAAAATGTATACATAGAGGTCCTTTATGACTGGACTAAGTATAAATAAGCCAAAAATGATCAAATTTGACATTTTTCGATAGAAAAAACATTTTTGAAAATTTCCGATTTTACAACTAGAATGTCATGACTATACAAATAATTGAAATTTTGATCCAAGTTAGTAAATGTATACATAGAGGTCCTTTGTGACTGGACTAAGTATAAATAAGCCAAAAATGATCAAATTTGACATTTTTCGATAGAAAAAACATTTTTTGAAAATTTCTGATTTTACAACTAGAATGTCATGATTATGCAAATCATTGAAATTTTAATCCAAGTTAGTCAAAATGTATACATAGAGGTCCTTTATGACTGGACTAAGTATAAATAAGATAAAAATGATCAAATTTGACATTTTTCGATAGAAAAAACATTTTTTGAAAATTTCCGATTTTACAACTAGAATGTCACGATTATACAAATCATTGAAATTTTTATCCAAGTTAGTCAAAATGTATACATAGAGGTCCATTATGACTGGACTAAGTATAAATTTGCCAAAAATGATCAAATTTGACATTTTTCGGTAGAAAAAACATTTTTTGAAAATTTTCGATTTTTCAACAAGAGAGTCATGACTTTACAAATCATTGAAATTTTGATCCAGGTAAGTCAAAATGTATACATAGAGTTCCTTTATGACTGGACTAAGTATAAATAAGCCAAAAATTATCAAATTTGACATTTTTCGATAGAAAAAACATTTTTTGAAAATTTCCGATTTTACAACTAGAATGTCACGATTATACAAATCATTGAAATTTTGATCCAAGTTAGTCAAAATGTATACATAGAGGTCCTTTATGACTGGTCTAAGTATAAATAAGCCAAAAATGATCAAATTTGACATTTTTCGATAGAAAAAACATTTTTTGAAAATTCCCGATTTTACAACTAGAATGTCATGACTTTACAAATCATTGAAATTTTGATTAAATCAAGTAAATGTATACATAGAGGTCTTTTATGACTGGACTAAGTATAAATAAGCCAAAAATGATCAAATTTGACATTTTTCGATAGAAAAAACATATTTTGAAAATTTTCGATTTTTCAACAAGAGAGTCATGACTATACAAATCATTGAAATTTTGATCCCAGTAAGTCAAAATGTATACATAGAGGTCTTTTATGACTGGACTAAGTATAAATAAGGCAAAAATGATCAAATTTGACATTTTTTGATAGAAAAAACATTTTTTGAAAATTTTCGATTTTTCAACAAGAGAGTCATGACTATACAAATCATTGCAATTTTGATCCAAGTAAGTTAAAATGTATACATAGATGTCCTTTATGACTGAACTAAGTATAAATAAGCCAAAAATGATCAAATCTGACATTTTTCGATAGAAAAAACATATTTTGAAAATTTTTTATTTTTCAACAAGAGAGTCATCACTTTACAAATCATTGAAATTATGATCCAAGTAAGTCAAAATGTATACATAGAGGTCCTTTATGACTGGACTAAGTATAAATAAGCCAAAAATGATCAAATTTGACATTTTACGGTAGAAAAAACATTTTTTGGAAATTTTCGATTTTTCAACAAGAGAGTCATGACTATACAAATCATTGAAATTTTGATCCAAGTAAATCTAAATGTATACATAGAGGTCCTTTATGACTGGACTAAGTATAAATAAGCCAAAAATGATGAAATTTGACATTTTTCGATAGAAAAAACCTTTTTTGAAAATTTCCGATTTTACAACTAGAATGTCATGACTATACAAATCATTGAAATTTTGATCCAAGTAAGTCAAAATGTATACATAGAGGTCCTTTGTGACTGGACTAAGTATAAATAAGCCAAAAATGATCAAATTTGACATTTTTCGATAGAAAATACATTTTTTGAAAATTTCCGATTTTACAACTAGAATGTCATGACTATACAAATCATTGAAATTTTGATCCAAGCTAGTCAAAATGTATACAAAGAAGTCCTTTATGACTGGACTAAGTATAAATAAGCCAAAAATGATCAAATTTTACATTTTTCGATAGAAAAAACATTTTTTGAAAATTTCCGATTTTACAACAAGAATGTCATGACTATACAAATCATTGAAATTTTGATCCAAGTAAATCAAAATGTATACATAGAGGTCCTTTATGACTGGACTAAGTATAAATAAACCAAAAATGATCAAATTTGACATTTTTCGGTAGAAAAAACATTTTTGAAAATTTCCGATTTTACAACTAGAATGTCATGACTATACAAATAATTGAAATTTTGATCCAATCAAGTAAATGTATACATAGAGGTCTTTTATGACTGGACTAAGTATAAATAAGCCAAAAATGATCAAATTTGACATTTTTCGATAGAAAAAACATATTTTGAAAATTTTTGATTTTTCAACAAGAGAGTCATGAGTATACAAATCATTGAAATTTTGATCCAAGTAAGTCAAAATGTATACAAAGAGGTCCTTTATGACTGGACTAAGTATAAATAAGCCAAAAATGATCAAATTTGACATTTTTCGATATAAAAAACATTTTTTGAAAATTTTCGATTTTTCAACAAGAGAGTCATGACTATACAAATCATTGCAATTTTGATCCAAGTAAGTCAAAATGTATACATAGATGTCCTTTATGACTGAACTAAGTATAAATAAGCCAAAAATGATCAAATCTGACATTTTTCGATAGAAAAAACATATTTTGAAAATTTTTTATTTTTCAACAAGAGAGTCATCACTTTACAAATCATTGAAATTTTGATCCCAGTAAGTCAAAATGTATACATAGAGGTCTTTTATGACTGGACTAAGTATAAATAAGGCAAAAATGATCAAATTTGACATTTTTCGATAGAAATAACATTTTTTGAAAATTTTCGATTTTTCAACAAGAGAGTCATGACTATACAAAGCATTGAAATTTTGATTCAAGTAAGTCAAAATATATACATAGAGGTCCTTTATGACTGGACTAAGTATAAATAAGCCAAAAATGATCAAATTTGACATTTTTCGATAGAAAAAACTTTTTTTGAAAATTTCCGATTTTACAACTAGAATGTCATGATTATACAAATCATTGAAATTTTGATCCAAGTTAGTCAAAATGTATACATAGAGGTCCTTTATGATTGGACTAAGTATAAATAAGCCAAAAATGATCAAATTTGACATTTTTCGATTGAAAAAACATTTTTTGAAAATTTCCGATTTTACAACTAGAAAGTCATGACTTTACAAATCATTGAAATTTTGATCCAAGTAAGTCAAAATGTATACATAGAGGTCTTTTATGACTGGACTAAGTATAAATAAGCCAAAAATGATCAAATTTGACATTTTACGGTAGAAAAAACATTTTTTGGAAATTTTCGATTTTTCAACAAGAGAGTCATGACAATACAAATCATTGAAATTTTGATCCAAGTAAATCAAAATGTATACATAGAGGTCCTTTATGACTGGACTAAGTATAAATAAGCCAAAAATGATGAAATTTGACATTTTTCGATAGAAAAAACCTTTTTTGAAAATTTCCGATTTTACAACTAGAATGTCATGACTATACAAATCATTGAAATTTTGATCCAAGTAAGTCAAAATGTATACATAGAGGTCCTTTGTGACTGGACTAAGTATAAATAAGCCAAAAATGATCAAATTTTACATTTTTCCATAGAAAATACATTTTTTGAAAATTTCCGATTTTACAACTAGAATGTCATGACTATACAAATCATTGAAATTTTGATCCAAGCTAGTCAAAATGTATACAAAGAAGTCCTTTATGACTGGACTAAGTATAAATAAGCCAAAAATGATCAAATTTTACATTTTTCGATAGAAAAAACATTTTTTGAAAATTTCCGATTTTACAACAAGAATGTCATGACTATACAAATCATTGAAATTTTGATCCAAGTAAGTCAAAATGTATACATAGAGGTCCTTTATGACTGGACTAAGTATAAATAAGCCAAAAATGATCAAATTTGACATTTTTCGATATAAATAACATTTTTTGAAAATTTTCGATTTTACAACTAGAATTTCATGACTATACAAATCATTGAAATTTTGATCCAAGTAAGTCAAAATGTATACATAGAGATCCTTTACGACTGGACTAGGTTTAAATAAGCCAAAAATGATCAAATTTGACACTTTTCGATAGAAAAAACATTTTTTGAAAATTTCCGATTTTACAACTAGAATGTCATGACTATACAAATCATTGAAATTTTGATCCAAGTAAGTCAAAATGTATACATAGAGGTCCTTTATGACTGGACTAAGTATAAATAAGCCAAAAATGAGCAAATTTGACATTTTTCGGTAGAAAAAACATTTTTTGAAAATTTTCGATTTTTCAACAAGAGAGTCATGACTATACAAATCATTGAAATTTTGATCCAAGTAAATCAAAATGTATACATAGAGGTCCTTTATGACTGGACTAAGTATAAATAAGCCAAAAATGATCAAATTTGACATTTTACGGTAGAAAAAACATTTTTTGGAAATTTTCGATTTTTCAACAAGAGAGTCATGACTTTACAAATCATTGAAATTTTGATCCAAGTAAATCAAAATGTATACATAGAGGTCCTTTATGACTGGACTAAGTATAAATAAGGCAAAAATGATCAAATTTGACATTTTTCGATAGAAAAAACATTTTTTGAAAATTTTCGATTTTTCAACAAGAGAGTCATGACTATACAAATCATTGAAATTTTGATTCAAGTAAGTCAAAATATATACATAGAGATCCTTTACGACTGGACTAGGTTTAAATAAGCCAAAAATGATCAAATTTGACACTTTTCGATAGAAAAAACATTTTTTGAAAATTTCCGATTTTACAACTAGAATGTCATGACTATACAAATCATTGAAATTTTGATCCAAGTAAGTCAAAATGTATACATAGAGGTCCTTTATGACTGGACTAAGTATAAATAAGCCAAAAATGAGCAAATTTGATATTTTCGGTAGAAAAAACATTTTTTGAAAATTTTCGATTTTTCAACAAGAGAGTCATGACTATACAAATCATTGAAATTTTGATCCAAGTAAATCAAAATGTATACAAAGAGGTCCTTTATGACTGGTCTAAGTATAAATAAGCCAAAAATGATCAAATTTGACATTTTTCGGTAGAAAAAACATTTTTGAAAATTTCCGATTTTACAACAAGAGAGTCATGACTATACAAATCATTGAAATTTTGATTCAAGTAAGTCAAAATATATACATAGAGGTCCTTTATGACTGGACTAAGTATAAATAAGCCAAAAATGATCAAATTTGACATTTTTCGATAGAAAAAACATATTTTGAAAATTTTCGATTTTTCAACAAGAAAGTCATGACTATACAAATCATTGAAATTTTGATCCAAGTAAGTCAAAATGTATACAAAGAGGTCCTTTATGACTGGACTAAGTATAAATAAGCCAAAAATGATCAAATTTGACATTTTTCGATAGAAAAAACATATTTTGAAAATTTTCGATTTTTCAACAAGAAAGTCATGACTATACAAATCATTGAAATTTTGATCCAAGTAAGTCAAAATGTATACAAAGAGATCCTTTATGACTGGACTAAGTATAAATAAGGCAAAAATGATCAAATTTGACATTTTTCGATAGAAAAAACATTTTTTTAAAATTTTCGATTTTTCAACAAGAGTGTCATGACTATACAAATCATTGAAATTTTGATTCAAGTAAGTCAAAATATATACATAGATTTCCTTTATGACTGGACTAAGTATAAATAAGCAAAAAATGATCAAATTTGACATTTTACGGTAGAAAAAACATTTTTTGGAAATTTTCGATTTTTCAACAAGAGAGTCATGACTATACAAATCATTGAAATTTTGATCCAAGTAAATCAAAATGTATACATAGAGGTCCTTTATGACTGGACTAAGTATAAATAAGCCAAAAATGATGAAATTTGACATTTTTCGATAGAAAAAACCTTTTTTGAAAATTTCCGATTTTACAACTAGAATGTCATGACTATACAAATAATTGAAATTTTGATCCAAGTAAGACAAAATGTTTACATAGAGGTCCTTTATGACTGATCTAAGTAGTTATAAGCCAAAAATGATCAAATTTGACATTTTTCGATAGAAAAAACATTTTTTGAAAATTTCCGATTTTACAATTAGAATTTCATGACTATACAAATCATTGAAATTTTGATCCAAGTAAGTCAAATGTATACATAGAGATCCTTTACGACTAGGCTAGGTTTAAATAAGCCAAAAATGATCAAATTTGACACTTTTCGATAGAAAAAACATTTTTTCAAAATTTCCGATTTTACAACTAGAATGTCATGACTATACAAATCATTGAAATTTTGATCCAAGTAAGTCAAAATGTATACATAGAGGTCCTTTATGACTGGACTAAGTATAAATAAGGCAAAAATGATCAAATTTGACATTTTTCGATAGAAAAAACATTTTTTGAAAATTTTCGATTTTTCAACAAGAGAGTCATGACTATACAAATCATTGAAATTTTGATTTAAGTAAGTCAAAATATATACATTGAGGTCCTTTATGACTGGACTAAGTATAAATAAGCCAAAAATGATCAAATTTGACATTTTTCGACAGAAAAAACATATTTTGAAAATTTTCGATTTTTCAACAAGAGAGTCATGACTAAACAAATCATTGAAATTTTGATCCAAGTAAGTCAAAATGTATACATAGAGGTCCTTTATGACTGGACTAAGTATAAATAAGCCAAAAATGATCAAATTTGACATTTTTCGATAGAAAAAACATTTTTTGAAAATTTTCGATTTTTCAACAAGAGAGTCATGACTGTACAAATCATTGCAATTTTTATCCAAGTAAGTCCAGATGTATACATAGAGGTCCTTTATGACTGGACTAAGTATAAATAAGCCAAAAATGATCAAATTTGACATTTTTCGATAGAAAAAACATTTTTTGAAAATTTCCGATTTTACAACTAGAATGTCATGATTATACAAATCATTGAAATTTTGATCCAAGTTAGTCAAAATGTATACATAGAGGTCCTTTATGACTGGACTAAGTATAAATAAGCCAAAAATGATCAAATTTGACATTTTTTGATAGAAAAAACATTTTTTGAAAATTCCCGATTTTACAACTAGAATGTCATGACTTTACAAATCATTGAAATTTTGATCCAAGTTAGTCAAAATGTATACATAGAGGTCCTTTATGACTGGACTAAGTATAAATAAGCCAAAAATGATCAAATTTGACATTTTTCGATAGAAAAAACATTTTTTGAAAATCCCCGATTTTACAACTAGAATGTCATGACTTTACAAATCATTGAAATTTTGATCCAAGTAAGTCAAAATGTATACATAGAGGTCCTTTATGACTGGACTAAGTATAAAGAAGCCAAAAATGATCAAATTTGACATTTTTCGGTAGAAAAAACATTTTTTGAAAATTTTCGATTTTTCAACAAGAGATTCATGACTATACAAATCATTGAAATTTTGATCCAAGTAAATCAAAATGTATACATAGAGGTCCTTTATGACTGGACTAAGTATAAATAAGCCAAAAATGATCAAATTTGACATTTTTCGGTAGAAAAAACATTTTTGAAAATTTCCGATTTTACAACTGGAATGTCATGACTATACAAATAATTGAAATTTTGATCCAATCAAGTAAATGTATACATAGAGGTCTTTTATGACTGGACTAAGTATAAATAAGCCAAAAATGATCAAATTTGACATTTTTCGATAGAAAAAACATATTTTGAAAATTTTCGATTTTTCAACAAGAGAGTCATGACTATACAAATCATTGAAATTTTGATCCAAGTAAGTCAAAATGTATACAAAGAGGTCCTTTATGACTGGACTAAGTATAAATAAGCCAAAAATGATCAAATTTGACATTTTTCGGTAGAAAAAACATTTTTGAAAATTTCCGATTTTACAACTGGAATGTCATGACTATACAAATAATTGAAATTTTGATCCAATCAAGTAAATGTATACATAGAGGTCTTTTATGACTGGACTAAGTATAAATAAGCCAAAAATGATCAAATTTGACATTTTTCGATAGAAAAAACATATTTTGAAAATTTTTTATTTTTCAACAAGAGAGTCATCACTTTACAAATCATTGAAATTTTGATCCAAGTTAGTCAAAATGTATACATAGAGGTCCTTTATGATTGGACTAAGTATAAATAAGCCAAAAATGATCAAATTTGACATTTTTCGATTGAAAAAAACATTTTTTGAAAATTTCCGATTTTACAACTAGAATGTCATGACTTTACAAATCATTGAAATTTTGATCCAAGTAAGTCAAAATGTATACATAGAGGTCCTTTATGACTGGACTAAGTGTAAATAAACCAAAAATGATCAAATTTGACATTTTTCGATAGAAAATACATTTTTTGAAAATTTCCGATTTTACAACTAGAATGTCATGACTATACAAATCATTGAAATTTTGATCCAAGCTAGTCAAAATGTATACAAAGAAGTCCTTTATGACTAGACTAAGTATAAATAAGCCAAAAATGATCAAATTTTACATTTTTTGATAGAAAAAACATTTTTGAAAATTTCCGATTTTACAACTAGAATGTCATGACTATACAAATAATTGAAATTTTGATCCAAGTAAGTAAATGTATACATAGAGGTCTTTTATGACTGGACTAAGTATTAATAAGTCAAAAATGATCAAATTTGACATTTTTCGATAGAAAAAACATTTTTTGAAAATTTCCGATTTTACAACTAGAATGTCATGATTATACAAATCATTGAAATTTTAATCCAAGTTAGTCAAAATGTATACATAGAGGTCCTTAATGACTGGACTAAGTATAAATAAGATAAAAATGATCAAATTTGACATTTTTCGATAGAAAAAACATTTTTTGAAAATTTCCGATTTTACAACTAGAATGTCACGATTATACAAATCATTGAAATTTTTATCCAAGTTAGTCAAAATGTATACATAGAGGTCCTTTATGTCTGGACTAAGTATAAATTAGCCAAAAATGATCAAATTTGACATTTTTCGGTAGAAAAAACATTTTTTGAAAATTTTCGATTTTTCAACAAGAGAGTCATGACTTTACAAATCATTGAAATTTTGATCCAGGTAAGTCAAAATGTATACATAGAGTTCCTTTATGACTGGACTAAGTATAAGTAAGCCAAAAATGATCAAATTTGACATTTTTCGATATAAATAACATTTTTTGAAAATTTTCGATATTACAACTAGAATGTCATGACTATACACTTCATTGATATTTTGATCCAAGTAAGTCAAAATGTATACATAGAGGTCCTTTATGACTGGACTAAGTATAAATAAGCCAAAAATGATCAAATTTGACATTTTTCGATAGAAAAAACATTTTTTGAAAATCCCCGATTTTACAACTAGAATGTCATGACTTTACAAATCATTGAAATTTTGATCCAAGTAAGTCAAAATGTATACATAGAGATCCTTTATGACTGGACTAAGTATAAAGAAGCCAAAAATGATCAAATTTGACATTTTTCGGTAGAAAAAACATTTTTTGAAAATTTTCGATTTTTCAACAAGAGAGTCATGACTGTACAAATCATTGCAATTTTGATCCAAGTAAGTCCAGATGTATACATAGAGGTCCTTTATGACTGGACTAAGTATAAATAAGCCAAAAATGATCAAATTTGACATTTTTCGATAGAAAAAACATTTTTTGAAAATTTCCGATTTTACAACTAGAATGTCATGATTATACAAATCATTGAAATTTTGATCCAAGTTAGTCAAAATGTATACATAGAGGTCCTTTATGACTGGACTAAGTATAAATAAGCCAAAAATGATCAAATTTGACATTTTTCGATAGAAAAAACATTTTTTGAAAATTCCCGATTTTACAACTAGAATGTCATGACTTTACAAATCATTGAAATTTTGATCCAAGTTAGTCAAAATGTATACATAGAGGTCCTTTATGACTGGACTAAGTATAAATAAGCCAAAAATGATCAAATTTGACATTTTTCAATAGAAAAAACATTTTTTGAAAATCCCCGATTTTACAACTAGAATGTCATGACTTTACAAATCATTGAAATTTTGATCCAAGTAAGTCAAAATGTATACATAGAGGTCCTTTATGACTGGACTAAGTATAAAGAAGCCAAAAATGATCAAATTTGACATTTTTCGGTAGAAAAAACATTTTTTGAAAATTTTCGATTTTTCAACAAGAGAGTCATGACTATACAAATCATTGAAATTTTGATCCAAGTAAATCAAAATGTATACATAGAGGTCCTTTATGACTGGACTAAGTATAAATAAGCCAAAAATGATCAAATTTGACATTTTTCGGTAGAAAAAACATTTTTGAAAATTTCCGATTTTACAACTGGAATGTCATGACTATACAAATAATTGAAATTTTGATCCAATCAAGTAAATGTATACATAGAGGTCTTTTATGACTGGACTAAGTATAAATAAGCCAAAAATGATCAAATTTGACATTTTTCGATAGAAAAAACATATTTTGAAAATTTTCGATTTTTCAACAAGAGAGTCATGACTATACAAATCATTGAAATTTTGATCCAAGTAAGTCAAAATGTATACAAAGAGGTCCTTTATGACTGGACTAAGTATAAATAAGCCAAAAATGATCAAATTTGACATTTTTCGATATAAAAATCATTTTTTGAAAATTTTCGATTTTTCAACAAGAGAGTCATGACTATACAAATCATTGCAATTTTGATCCAAGTAAGTCAAAATGTATACATAGATGTCCTTTATGACTGGACTAAGTATAAATAAGCCAAAAATGATCAAATTTGACATTTTTCGATAGAAAAAACATATTTTGAAAATTTTTTATTTTTCAACAAGAGAGTCATCACTTTACAAATCATTGAAATTTTGATCCAAGTTAGTCAAAATGTATACATAGAGGTCCTTTATGATTGGACTAAGTATAAATAAGTCAAAAATGATCAAATTTGACATTTTTCGATTGAAAAAACATTTTTTGAAAATTTCCGATTTTACAACTAGAATGTCATGACTTTACAAATCATTGAAATTTTGATCCAAGTAAGTCAAAATGTATACATAGAGGTCCTTTATGACTGGACTAAGTGTAAATAAACCAAAAATGATCAAATTTGACATTTTTCGATAGAAAATACATTTTTTGAAAATTTCCGATTTTACAACTAGAATGTCATGACTATACAAATCATTGAAATTTTGATCCAAGCTAGTCAAAATGTATACAAAGAAGTCCTTTATGACTAGACTAAGTATAAATAAGCCAAAAATGATCAAATTTTACATTTTTTGATAGAAAAAACATTTTTGAAAATTTCCGATTTTACAACTAGAATGTCATGACTATACAAATAATTGAAATTTTGATCCAAGTAAGTAAATGTATACATAGAGGTCTTTTATGACTGGACTAAGTATTAATAAGTCAAAAATGATCAAATTTGACATTTTTCGATAGAAAAAACTTTTTTTGAAAATTTCCGATTTTACAACTAGAATGTCACGATTATACAAATCATTGAAATTTTTATCCAAGTTAGTCAAAATGTATACATAGAGGTCCTTTATGACTGGACTAAGTATAAATTAGCCAAAAATGATCAAATTTGACATTTTTCGGTAGAAAAAACATTTTTTGAAAATTTTCGATTTTTCAACAAGAGAGTCATGACTTTACAAATCATTGAAATTTTGATCCAGGTAAGTCAAAATGTATACATAGAGTTCCTTTATGACTGGACTAAGTATAAATAAGCCAAAAATGATCAAATTTGACATTTTTCGATATAAATAACATTTTTTGAAAATTTTCGATATTACAACTAGAATGTCATGACTATACACTTCATTGATATTTTGATCCAAGTAAGTCAAAATGTATACATAGGGGTCCTTTATGACTGGACTAAGTATAAATAAGCCAAAAATGATCAAATTTGACATTTTTCGATAGAAAAAACATTTTTTGAAAATTTCCGATTTTACAACTAGAATGTCATGATTATACAAATCATTGGAATTTTGATCCAAGTTAGTCAAAATGTATACATAGAGGTCCTTTATGACTGGACTAAGTATAAATAAGCCAAAAATGATCAAATTTGACATTTTTCGATAGAAAAAACATTTTTTGAAAATCCCCGATTTTACAACTAGAATGTCATGACTTTACAAATCATTGAAATTTTGATCCAGGTAAGTCAAAATGTATACATAGAGGTCCTGTATGACTGGACTAAGTATAAATAAGCCAAAAATGATCAAATTTGACATTTTTCGGTAGAAAAAATATTTTTTGAAAATTTTCGATTTTTCAACAAGAGAGTCATGACTATACAAATCATTGAAATTTTGATCCAAGTAAATCAAAATGTATACATAGAGGTCCTTTATGACTGGACTAAGTATAAATAAGCCAAAAATGATCAAATTTGACATTTTTCGGTAGAAAAAACATTTTTGAAAATTTCCGATTTTACAACTAGAATGTCATGACTATACAAATAATTGAAATTTTGATCCAATCAAGTAAATGTATACATAGAGGTCTTTTATGACTGGACTAAGTATAAATAAGCCAAAAATGATCAAATTTGACATTTTTCGATAGAAAAAACATATTTTGAAAATTTTCGATTTTTCAACAAGAGAGTCATGACTATACAAATCATTGAAATTTTGATTCAAGTAAGTCAAAATGTATACAAAGAGGTCCTTTATGACTGGGCTAAGTATAAATAAGCCAAAAATGATCAAATTTGACATTTTTCGATATAAAAAACATTTTTTGAAAATTTTCGATTTTTCAACAAGAGAGTCATGACTATACAAATCATTGCAATTTTGATCCAAGTAAGTCAAAATGTATACATAGATGTCCTTTATGACTGTACTAAGTATAAATAAGCCAAAAATGATCAAATTTGACATTTTTCGATAGAAAAAACATATTTTGAAAATTTTTTATTTTTCAACAAGAGAGTCATCACTTTACAAATCATTGAAATTTTGATCCAAGTAAGTCAAAATGTATACAGAGAGGTCTTTTATGACTGGACTAAGTATAAATAAGGCAAAAATGATCAAATTTGACATTTTTCGATAGAAAAAACATTTTTTGAAAATTTTCGATTTTTCAACAAGAGAGTCATGACTATACAAATCATTGAAATTTTGATTTAAGTAAGTCAAAATATATACATAGAGGTCCTTTATGACTGGACTAAGTATAAATAAGCCAAAAATGATCAAATTTGACATTTTTCGATAGAAAAAACATTTTTTGAAAATTTCCGATTTTACAACTAGAATGTCATGATTATACAAATCATTGAAATTTTGATCCAAGTTAGTCAAAATGTATACAGAGAGGTCTCTTATGATTGGACTAAGTATAAATAAGCCAAAAATGATCAAATTTGACATTTTTCGATAGAAAAAACATTTTTTGAAAATTTTCGATTTTTCAACAAGAGAGTCATGACTATACAAATCATTGAAATTTTGATTCAAGTAAGTCAAAATATATACATAGAGGTCCTTTATGACTGGACTAAGTATAAATAAGCCAAAAATGATCAAATTTGACATTTTTCGATAGAAAAAACATTTTTTGAAAATTTCCGATTTTTCAACAAGAGAGTCATGACTATACAAATCATTGAAATTTTGATCCAAGTAAGTCAAAATGTATACAAAGAGGTCCTTTATGACTGGACTAAGTATAAATAAGCCAAAAATGATCAAATTTGACATTTTTCGGTAGAAAAAACATTTTTGAAAATTTCCGATTTTACAACTAGAAAGTCATGACTATACAAATAATTGAAATTTTGATCCAATCAAGTAAATGTATACATAGAGGTCTTTTATGACTGGACTAAGTATAAATAAGCCAAAAATGATCAAATTTGACATTTTTCGATAGAAAAAACATATTTTGAAAATTTTCGATTTTTCAACAAGAGAGTCATGACTATACAAATCATTGAAATTTTGATCCAAGTAAGTCAAAATGTATACAAAGAGGTCCTTTATGACTGGACTAAGTATAAATAAGCCAAAAATGATCAAATTTGACATTTTTCGATATAGAAAACATTTATTGAAAATTTTCGATTTTTCAACAAGAGAGTCATGACTATACAAATCATTGCAATTTTGATCCAAGTAAGTCAAAATGTATACATAGATGTCCTTTATGACTGGACTAAGTATAAATAAGCCAAAAATGATCAAATTTGACATTTTTCGATAGAAAAAACATATTTTGAAAATTTTTTATTTTTCAACAAGAGAGTCATCACTTTACAAATCATTGAAATTTTGATCCAAGTAAGTCAAAATGTATACAGAGAGGTCTTTTATGACTGGACTAAGTATAAATAAGGCAAAAATGATCAAATTTGACATTTTTCGATAGAAAAAACATTTTTTGAAAATTTTCGATTTTTAAACAAGAGAGTCATGACTATACAAATCATTGAAATTTTGATTCAAGTAAGTCAAAATATATACATAGAGGTCCTTTATGACTGGACTAAGTATAAATAAGCCAAAAATGATCAAATTTGACATTTTTCGATAGAAAATACATTTTTTGAAAATTTCCGATTTTACAACTAGAATGTCATGACTATACAAATCATTGAAATTTTGATCCAAGTAAGTCAAAATGTATACATAGAGGTCCTTTGTGACTGGACTAAGTATAAATAACCCAAAAATGATCAAATTTGACATTTTTCGATAGAAAATACATTTTTTGAAAATTTCCGATTTTACAACTAGAATGTCATGACTATACAAATCATTGAAATTTTGATCCAAGCTAGTCAAAATGTATACAAAGGAGTCCTTTATGACTGGACTAAGTATAAATAAGCCAAAAATGATAAAATTTAAAATTTTTGATAGAAAAAACATTTTTTGAAAATTTTCGATTTTTCAACAAGAGAGGCATGACTATACAAATCATTGAAATTTTGATCCAAGTAAGTCAAAATGTATACATAGAGGTCCTTTATGACTGGACTAAGTATAAATAAGCCAAAAATGATCAAATTTGACATTTTTCGATAGAAAAAACATTTTTGAAAATTTCCGATTTTACAACTAGAATGTC
Organism: Chrysoperla carnea; assembly: GCF_905475395.1. Taxonomy (NCBI): domain Eukaryota; kingdom Metazoa; phylum Arthropoda; class Insecta; order Neuroptera; family Chrysopidae; genus Chrysoperla; species Chrysoperla carnea. Next base: position 44,117 of record NW_025408253.1, read on the forward strand.
ATGACTGTACAAATAATTGAAATTTTGATCCAAGTAAGTAAATGTATACATAGAGGTCTTTTATGACTGGACTAAGTATTAATAAGCCAAAAATGATCAAATTTGACATTTTTCGATAGAAAAAACATTTTTTGAAAATTTCCGATTTTACAACTAGAATGTCATGATTATACAAATCATTGAAATTTTAATCCAAGTTAGTCAAAATGTATACATAGAGGTCCTTTATGACTGGACTAAGTATAAATAAGCCAAAAATGATCAAATTTGACATTTTTCGGTAGAAAAAACATTTTTGAAAATTTCCGATTTTACAACTAGAATGTCATGACTATACAAATAATTGAAATTTTGATCCAATCAAGTAAATGTATACATAGAGATCTTTTATGACTGGACTAAGTATAAATAAGCCAAAAATGATCAAATTTGACATTTTTCGATAGAAAAAACATATTTTGAAAATTTTCGATTTTTCAACAAGAGAGTCATGACTATACAAATCATTGAAATTTTGATCCAAGTAAGTCAAAATGTATACAAAGAGGTCCTTTATGACTGGACTAAGTATAAATAAGCCAAAAATGATCAAATTTTACATTTTTCGGTAGAAAAAACATTTTTGAAAATTTCCGATTTTACAACTAGAAAGTCATGACTATACAAATAATTGAAATTTTGATCCAATCAAGTAAATGTATACATAGAGGTCTTTTATGACTGGACTAAGTATAAATAAGCCAAAAATGATCAAATTTGACATTTTTCGATAGAAAAAACATATTTTGAAAATTTTCGATTTTTCAACAAGAGAGTCATGACTATACAAATCATTGAAATTTTGATCCAAGTAAGTCAAAATGTATACAAAGAGGTCCTTTATGACTGGACTAAGTATAAATAAGCCAAAAATGATCAAATTTGACATTTTTCGATATAAAAAACATTTATTGAAAATTTTCGATTTTTCAACAAGAGAGTCATGACTATACAAATCATTGCAATTTTGATCCAAGTAAGTCAAAATGTATACATAGATGTCCTTTATGACTGGACTAAGTATAAATAAGCCAAAAATGATCAAATTTGACATTTTTCGATAGAAAAAACATATTTTGAAAATTTTTTATTTTTCAACAAGAGAGTCATCACTTTACAAATCATTGAAATTTTGATCCAAGTAAGTCAAAATGTATACAGAGAGGTCTTTTATGACTGGACTAAGTATAAATAAGGCAAAAATGATCAAATTTGACATTTTTCGATAGAAAAAACATTTTTTGAAAATTTTCGATTTTTAAACAAGAGAGTCATGACTATACAAATCATTGAAATTTTGATTCAAGTAAGTCAAAATATATACATAGAGGTCCTTTATGACTGGACTAAGTATAAATAAGCCAAAAATGATCAAATTTGACATTTTTCGATAGAAAAAACATTTTTTGAAAATTTCCGATTTTACAACTAGAATGTCATGATTATACAAATCATTGAAATTTTGATCCAAGTTAGTCAAAATGTATACAGAGAGGTCTCTTATGATTGGACTAAGTATAAATAAGCCAAAAAGATCAAATTTGACATTTTTCGATTGAAAAAACATTTTTTGAAAATTTCCGATTTTACAACTAGAATGTCATGACTTTACAAATCATTGAAATTTTGATCCAAGTAAGTCAAAATGTATACATAGAGGTCCTTTATGACTGGACTAAGTATAAATAAGCCAAAAATGATCAAATTTGACATTTTACGGTAGAAAAAACATTTTTTGGAAATTTTCGATTTTTCAACAAGAGAGTCATGACTATACAAATCATTGAAATTTTGATCCAAGTAAATCAAAATGTATACATAGAGGTCCTTTATGACTGGACTAAATATAAATAAGCCAAAAATGATGAAATTTGACATTTTTCGATAGAAAAAGCCTTTTTTGAAAATTTCCGATTTTACAACTAGAATGTCATGACTTTACAAATCATTGAAATTTTGATCCAAGTAAGTCAAAATGTATACATAGAGGTCCTTTATGACTGGACTAAGTATAAATAAGCCAAAAATGATCAAATTTGACATTTTACGGTAGAAAAAACATTTTTTGGAAATTTTCGATTTTTCAACAAGAGAGTCATGACTATACAAATCATTGAAATTTTGATCCAAGTAAATCAAAATGTATACATAGAGGTCCTTTATGACTGGACTAAATATAAATAAGCCAAAAATGATCAAATTTTACATTTTTCGATAGAAAAAACATTTTTTGAAAATTTTCGATTTTTCAACAAGAGAGGCATGACTATACAAATCATTGAAATTTTGATCCAAGTAAGTCAAAATGTATACATAGAGGTCCTTTATGACTGGACTAAGTATAAATAAGCCAAAAATGATCAAATTTGACATTTTTCGATAGAAAAAACATTTTTGAAAATTTCCGATTTTACAACTAGAATGTCATGACTGTACAAATAATTGAAATTTTGATCCAAGTAAGTAAATGTATACATAGAGGTCTTTTATGACTGGACTAAGTATTAATAAGCCAAAAATGATCAAATTTGACATTTTTCGATAGAAAGAACATTTTTTGAAAATTTCCGATTTTACAACTAGAATGTCATGATTATACAAATCATTGAAATTTTGATCCAAGTTAGTCAAAATGTATACAGAGAGGTCTATTATGATTGGACTAAGTATAAATAAGCCAAAAATGATCAAATTTGACATTTTTCGATAGAAAAAACATTTTTTGAAAATTTTCGATTTTTCAACAAGAGAGTCATGACTATACAAATCATTGAAATTTTGATTCAAGTAAGTCAAAATATATACATAGAGGTCCTTTATGACTGGACTAAGTATAAATAAGCCAAAAATGATCAAATTTGACATTTTTCGATAGAAAAAACATTTTTTGAAAATTTCCGATTTTTCAACAAGAGAGTCATGACTATACAAATCATTGAAATTTTGATCCAAGTAAGTCAAAATGTATACAAAGAGGTCCTTTATGACTGGACTAAGTATAAATAAGCCAAAAATGATCAAATTTTACATTTTTCGGTAGAAAAAACATTTTTGAAAATTTCCGATTTTACAACTAGAATGTCATGACTATACAAATAATTGAAATTTTGATCCAATCAAGTAAATGTATACATAGAGGTCTTTTATGACTGGACTAAGTATAAATAAGCCAAAAATGATCAAATTTGACATTTTTCGATAGAAAAAACATATTTTGAAAATTTTCGATTTTTCAACAAGAGAGTCATGACTATACAAATCATTGAAATTTTGATCCAAGTAAGTCAAAATGTATACAAAGAGGTCCTTTATGACTGGACTAAGTATAAATAAGCCAAAAATGATCAAATTTGACATTTTTCGATATAAAAAACATTTATTGAAAATTTTCGATTTTTCAACAAGAGAGTCATGACTATACAAATCATTGCAATTTTGATCCAAGTAAGTCAAAATGTATACATAGATGTCCTTTATGACTGGACTAAGTATAAATAAGCCAAAAATGATCAAATTTGACATTTTTCGATAGAAAAAACATATTTTGAAAATTTTTTATTTTTAAACAAGAGAGTCATGACTATACAAATCATTGAAATTTTGATTCAAGTAAGTCAAAATATATACATAGAGGTCCTTTATGACTGGACTAAGTATAAATAAGCCAAAAATGATCAAATTTGACATTTTTCGATAGAAAAAACATTTTTTGAAAATTTCCGATTTTACAACTAGAATGTCATGATTATACAAATCATTGAAATTTTGATCCAAGTTAGTCAAAATGTATACAGAGAGGTCTCTTATGATTGGACTAAGTATAAATAAGCCAAAAAGATCAAATTTGACATTTTTCGATTGAAAAAACATTTTTTGAAAATTTCCGATTTTACAACTAGAATGTCATGACTTTACAAATCATTGAAATTTTGATCCAAGTAAGTCAAAATGTATACATAGAGGTCCTTTATGACTGGACTAAGTATAAATAAGCCAAAAATGATCAAATTTGACATTTTACGGTAGAAAAAACATTTTTTGGAAATTTTCGATTTTTCAACAAGAGAGTCATGACTATACAAATCATTGAAATTTTGATCCAAGTAAATCAAAATGTATACATAGAGGTCCTTTATGACTGGAAAAAGTATAAATAAGCCAAAAATGATGAAATTTGACATTTTTCGATAGAAAAAACCTTTTTTGAAAATTTCCGATTTTACAACTAGAATGTCATGACTATACAAATCATTGAAATTTTGATCCAAGTAAGTCAAAATGTATACATAGAGGTCCTTTGTGACTGGACTAAGTATAAATAACCCAAAAATGATCAAATTTGACATATTTCGATAGAAAATACATTTTTTGAAAATTTCCGATTTTACAACTAGAATGTCATGACTATACAAATCATTGAAATTTTGATCCAAGCTAGTCAAAATGTATACAAAGGAGTCCTTTATGACTGGACTAAGTATAAATAAGCCAAAAATGATCAAATTTTACATTTTTCGATAGAAAAAACATTTTTTGAAAATTTTCGATTTTACAACTAGAATGTCATGATTATACAAATCATTGGAATTTTGATCCAAGTTAGTCAAAATGTATACATAGAGGTCCTTTATGACTGGACTAAGTATAAATAAGCCAAAAATGATCAAATTTGACATTTTTCGATAGAAAAAACATTTTTGAAAATTTCCGATTTTACAACTAGAATGTCATGACTGTACAAATAATTGAAATTTTGATCCAAGTAAGTAAATGTATACATAGAGGTCTTTTATGACTGGACTAAGTATTAATAAGCCAAAAATGATCAAATTTGACATTTTTCGATAGAAAAAACATTTTTTGAAAATTTCCGATTTTACAACTAGAATGTCATGATTATACAAATCATTGAAATTTTAATCCAAGTTAGTCAAAATGTATACATAGAGGTCCTTTTTGACTGGACTAAGTATAAATAAGCCAAAAATGATCAAATTTGACATTTTTCGGTAGAAAAAACATTTTTGAAAATTTCCGATTTTACAACTAGAATGTCATGACTATACAAATAATTGAAATTTTGATCCAATCAAGTAAATGTATACATAGAGGTCTTTTATGACTGGACTAAGTATAAATAAGCCAAAAATGATCAAATTTGACATTTTTCGATAGAAAAAACATATTTTGAAAATTTTCGATTTTTCAACAAGAGAGTCATGACTATACAAATCATTGAAATTTTGATCCAAGTAAGTCAAAATGTATACAAAGAGGTCCTTTATGACTGGACTAAGTATAAATAAGCCAAAAATGATCAAATTTGACATTTTTCGATATAAAAAACATTTTTTGAAAATTTTCGATTTTTCAACAAGAGAGTCATGACTATACAAATCATTGCAATTTTGATCCAAATAAGTCAAAATGTATACATAGATGTCCTTTATGACTGGACTAAGTATAAATAAGCCAAAAATGATCAAATTTGACATTTTTCGATAGAAAAAACATATTTTGAAAATTTTTTATTTTTCAACAAGAGAGTCATCACTTTACAAATCATTGAAATTTTGATCCAAGTAAGTCAAAATGTATATAGAGAGGTCTTTTATGACTGGACTAAGTATAAATAAGCCAAAAATGATGAAATTTGACATTTTTCGATAGAAAAAACCTTTTTTGAAAATTTCCGATTTTACAACTAGAATGTCATGACTATACAAATAATTGCAATTTTGATCCAATCAAGTAAATGTATACATAGAGGTCTTTTATGACTGGACTAAGTATAAATAAGCCAAAAATGATCAAATTTGACATTTTTCGGTAGAAAAAACATTTTTGAAAATTTCCGATTTTACAACTAGAATGTCATGACTATACAAGTAATTGAAATTTTGATCCAATCAAGTAAATGTATAAATAGAGGTCTTTTATGACTGGACTAAGTATAAATAAGCCAAAAATGATCAAATTTGACATTTTTCGATAGAAAAAACATATTTTGAAAATTTTCGATTTTTCAACAAGAGAGTCATGCCTATACAAAGCATTGAAATTTTGATCCAAGAAAGTCAAAATGTATACAAAGAGGTCCTTTATGACTGGACTAAGTATAAATAAGCCAAAAATGATCAAATTTGACATTTTTCGATATAAAAAACATTTTTTGAAAATTTTCGATTTTTCAACAAGAGAGTCATGACTATACAAATCATTGCAATTTTGATCCAAATAAGTCAAAATGTATACATAGATGTCCTTTATGACTGGACTAAGTATAAATAAGCCAAAAATGATCAAATTTGACATTTTTCGATATAAAAAACATTTTTTGAAAATTTCCGATTTTACAACTAGAATGTCATGACTATACAAATCATTGAAATTTTGATCCGAGTAAGTCAAAATGTATACATAGAGGTCCTTTGTGACTGGACTAAGTATAAATAAGCCAAAAATGATCAAATTTGACATTTTTCGATAGAAAATACATTTTTTGAAAATTTCCGATTTTACAACTAGAATGTCATGACTATACAAATCATTGAAATTTTGATCCAAGCTAGTCAAAATGTATACAAAGAAGTCCTTTATGGCTGGACTAAGTATAAATAAGCCAAAAATGATCAAATTTGACATTTTTCGATAGAAAAAACATTTTTTGAAAATTTTCGATTTTTCAACAAGAGAGTCATGACTATACAAATCATTGAAATTTCGATTCAAGTAAGTCAAAATATATACATAGAGGTCCTTTATGACTGGACTAAGTATAAATAAGCCAAAAATGATCAAATTTGACATTTTTCGATAGAAAAAACATTTTTTGAAAATTTCCGATTTTACAACTAGAATGTCATGATTATACAAATCATTGAAATTTTGATCCAAGTAAGTCAAAATGTATACATTGAGGTCCTTTATGACTGGACTAAGTATAAATAAGCCAAAAATGATCAAATTTGACATTTTACGGTAGAAAAAACATTTTTTGGAAATTTCCGATTTTACAACTAGAATGTCATGACTATACAAATCATTGAAATTTTGATCCAAGTAAGTCAAAATGTATACATAGAGGTCCTTTGTGACTGGACTAAGTATAAATAAGCCAAAAATGATCAAATTTGACATTTTTCGATAGAAAATACATTTCTTGAAAATTTCCGATTTTACAACTAGAATGTCATGACTATACAAATCATTGAAATTTTGATCCAAGCTAGTCAAAATGTATACAAAGAAGTCCTTTATGACTGGACTAAGTACAAATAAGCCAAAAATGATCAAATTTTACATTTTTCGATAGAAAAAACATTTTTTGAAAATTTTCGATTTTTCAACAAGAGAGTCATGACTATACAAATCATTGGAATTTTGATCCAAGTAAGTCAAAATGTATACATAGAGGTCCTTTATGACTGGACTAAGTATAAATAAGCCAAAAATGATAAAATTTGACATTTTTCGATATAAATAACATTTTTTGAAAATTTTCGATATTACAACTAGAATGTCATGACTATACACATCATTGATATTTTGATCCAAGTAAGTCAAAATGTATACATAGAGGTCCTTTATGACTGGACTAAGTATAAATAAGCCAAAAATAATCAAATTTGACATTTTTCGATAGAAAAAACATTTTTTGAAAATTACCGATTTTACAACTAGAATGTCATGACTATACAAATCATTGAGATTATGATCCAAGAGAGTCAAAATGTATACATAGAGGTCCTTTATGACTGGACTAAGTATAAATAAGCAAAAAATGATCAAATTTGACATTTTTCGATAGAAAAAACATTTTTTGAAAATATCCGATTTTACAACTAGAATGTCATGCCTATACAAATAATTGAAATTTTGATCCAATCAAGTAAATGTATACATAGAGGTCTTTTATGACTGGACTAAGTATAAATAAGCCAAAAATGATCAAATTTGACATTTTTCGATAGAAAAAACATATTTTGAAAATTTTCGATTTTTCAACAAGAGAGTCATGACTATATAAATCATTGAAATTTTGATCCAAGTAAGTCAAAATGTATACAAAGAGGTCCTTTATGACTGGACTAAGTATAAATAAGCCAAAAATGATCAAATTTGACATTTTTCGATATAAAAAACATTTTTTGAAAATTTTCGATTTTTCAACAAGAGAGTCATGACTATACAAATCATTGCAATTTTGATCCAAGTAAGTCAAAATGTATACATAGATGTCCTTTATGACTGGACTAAGTATAAATAAGCCAAAAATGATCAAATTTGACATTTTTCGATAGAAAAAACATATTTTGAAAATTTTTTATTTTTCAACAAGAGAGTCATCACTTTACAAATCATTGAAATTTTGTATCCAAGTAAGTCAAAATGTATACATAGAGGTCTTTTATGACTGGACTAAGTATAAATAATCCAAAAATGATCAAATTTGACATTTTTCGATAGAAAAAACATTTTTTGAAAATTTCCGATTTTACAACTAGAATGTCATGATTATACAAATCATTGAAATTTTGATCCAAGTTAGTCAAAATGTATACATAGAGGTCCTTTATGATTGGACTAAGTATAAATAAGCCAAAAATGATCAAATTTGACATTTTTCGATTGAAAAAACATTTTTTGAAAATTTCCGATTTTACAACTAGAATGTCATGACTTTACAAATCATTGAAATTTTGATCCAAGTAAGTCAAAATGTACACATAGAGGTCCTTTATGACTGGAATAAGTATAAATAAGCCAAAAATGATCAAATTTTACATTTTTCGAAAGAAAAAACATTTTTTGAAAATTTTCGATTTTTCAACAAGAGAGTCATGACTATACAAATCATTGAAATTTTGATCCAAGTAAGTCAAAATGTATACATAGAGGTCCTTTATGACTGGACTAAGTATAAATAAGCCAAAAATGATCAAATTTGACATTTTTCGATAGAAAAAACATTTTTGAAAATTTCCGATTTTACAACTAGAAAGTCATGACTATACAACTAATTGAAATTTTGATCCAAGTAAGTAAATGTATACATAGAGGTCTTTTATGACTGGACTAAGTATTAATAAGCCAAAAATGATCAAATTTGACATTTTTCGATAGAAAAAACATTTTTTGAAAGTTTCCGATTTTACAACTAGAATGTCATGATTATACAAATCATTGAAATTTTAATCCAAGTTAGTCAAAATGTATACATAGAGGTACTTTATGACTGGACTAAGTATAAATTAGCCAAAAATGATCAAATTTGACATTTTTCGGTAGAAAAAACATTTTTTGAAAATTTTCGATTTTTCAACAAGAGAGTCATGACTTTACAAATCATTGAAATTTTGATCCACGTAAGTCAAAATGTATACATAGAGTTCCTTTATGACTGGACTAAGTATAAATAAGCCAAAAATGATCAAATTTGACATTTTTCGATATAAATAACATTTTTTGAAAATTTTCGATATTACAACTAGAATGTCATGACTATACACATCATTGATATTTTGATCCAAGTAAGTCAAAATGTATACATAGAGGTCCTTTATGACTGGACTAAGTATAAATAAGCCAAAAATAATCAAATTTGACATTTTTCGATAGAAAAAACATTTTTTGAAAATTACCGATTTTACAACTAGAATGTCATGACTATACAAATCATTGAGATTATGATCCAAGAGAGTCAAAATGTATACATAGAGGTCCTTTATGACTGGACTAAGTATAAATAAGCAAAAAATGATCAAATTTGACATTTTTCGATAGAAAAAACATTTTTTGAAAATTTCCGATTTTACAACTAGAATGTCATGCCTGTACAAATCATTGAAATTTTGATCCAAGTAAGTCAAAATGTATACATAGAGGTCCTTTATGACTGGACTAAGTATAAATAAGCCAAAAATGATCAAATTTGACATTTTTCGATATAAATAACATTTTTTGAAAATTTTCGATATTACAACTAGAAAGTCATGACTATACAAATCATTGAAATTTTGATCCAAGTAAGACAAAATGTATACATAGAGGTCCTTTTTGACTGATCTAAGTAGTTATAAGCCAAAAATGATCAAATTTGACATTTTTCGATAGAAAAAACATTTTTTGAAAATTTCCGATTTTACAACTAGAATTTCATGACTATAGAAATCATTGAAATTTTGATCCAAGTAAGTCAAAATGTGTACATAGAGATCCTTTACGACTGGACTAGGTTTAAATAAGCCAAAAATGATCAAATTTGACACTTTTCGATAAAAAAAATATTTTTTGAAAATTTCCGATTTTACAACTAGAATGTCATGACTATACAAATCATTGAAATTTTGATCCAAGTAAGTCAAAATGTATACATAGAGGTCCTTTATGACTGGACTAAGTATAAATAAGCCAAAAATGATCAAATTTGACATTTTTCGATATAAATAACATTTTTTGAAAATTTTCGATATTACAACTAGAAAGTCATGACTATACAAATCATTGAAATTTTGATCCAAGTAAGACAAAATGTATACATAGAGGTCCTTTTTGACTGATCTAAGTAGTTATAAGCCAAAAATGATCAAATTTGACATTTTTCGATAGAAAAAACATTTTTTGAAAATTTCCGATTTTACAACTAGAATTTCATGACTATACAAATCATTGAAATTTTGATCCAAGTAAGTCAAAATGTATACATAGAGATCCTTTACGACTGGACTAGGTTTAAATAATCCAAAAATGATCAAATTTGACACTTTTCGATAGAAAAAACATTTTTTGAAAATTTCCGATTTTACAACTAGAATGTCATGACTATACAAATCATTGAAATTTTGATCCAAGTAAATCAAAATGTATACATAGAGGTCCTTTATGTCTGGACTAAGTATAAATAAGCCAAAAATGATCAAATTTGACATTTTTCGATAGAAAAAACATTTTTTGAAAATTTCCGATTTTACAACTAGAATGTCATGATTATACAAATCATTGAAATTTTAATCCAAGTTAGTCAAAATGTATACATAGAGGTCCTTTATGACTGGACTAAGTATAAATTAGCCAAAAATGATCAAATTTGACATTTTTCGGTAGAAAAAACATTTTTTGTAAATATTCGATTTTTCAACAAGAGAGTCATGACTTTCAAATCATTGAAATTTTGATCCAGGTAAGTCAAAATGTATACATAGAGTTCCTTTATGACTGGACTAAGTATAAATAAGCAAAAAATGATCAAATTTGACATTTTTCGATATAAATAACATTTTTTGAAAATTTTCGATATTACAACTAGAATGTCACGACTATACAAATCATTGAGATTATGATCCAAGAGAGTCAAAATGTATACATAGAGGTCCTTTATGACTGGACTAAGTATAAATAAGCAAAAAATGATCAAATTTGACATTTTTCGATAGAAAAAACATTTTTTGAAAATTTCCGATTTTACAACTAGAATGTCATGCCTATACAAATAATTGAAATTTTGATCCAATCAAGTAAATGTATACATAGAGATCTTTTATGACTGGACTAAGTATAAATAAGCCAAAAATGATCAAATTTGACATTTTTCGATAGAAAAAACATATTTTGAAAATTTTCGATTTTTCAACAAGAGAGTCATGACTATACAAATCATTGAAATTTTGATCCAAGTAAGTCAAAATGTATACAAAGAGGTCCTTTATGACTGGACTAAGTATAAATAAGCCAAAAATGATCAAATTCGACATTTTTCGATATAAAAGACATTTTTTGAAAATTTTCGATTTTTCAACAAGAGAGTCATGACTATACAAATCATTGCAATTTTGATACAAGTAAGTCAAAATGTATACATAGATGTCCTTTATGACTGGACTAAGTATAAATAAGCCAAAAATGATCAAATTTGACATTTTTCGATAGAAAAAACATATTTTGAAAATTTTTTATTTTTCAACAAGAGAGTCATCACTTTACAAATCATTGAAATTTTGATCCAAGTAAGTCAAAATGTATACATAGAGGTCCTTTATGACTGGACTAAGTATAAATAAGCCAAAAATGATCAAATTTGACATTTTAGGGTAGAAAAAAACATTTTTTGGAAATTTTCGATTTTTCAACAAGAGAGTCATGACTATACAAATCATTGAAATTTTGATCCAAGTAAATCAAAATGTATACATAGAGGTCCTTTATGACTGGACTAAGTATAAATAAGCCAAAAATGATGAAATTTGACATTTTTCGATAGAAAAAACCTTTTTTGAAAATTTCCGATTTTACAACTAGAATGTCATGACTATACAAATCATTGAAATTTTGATCCAAGTAAGTCAAAATGTATACATAGAGGTCCTTTGTGACTGGACTAAGTATAAATAAGCCAAAAATGCTCAAATTGTACATTTTTCGATAGAAAATACATTTTTTGAAAATTTCCGATTTTACAACTAGAATGTCATGACTATACAAATCATTGAAATTTTGATCCAAGCTAGTCAAAATGTATACAAAGAAGTCCTTTATGACTGGACTAAGTATAAATAAGCCAAAAATGATCAAATTTTACATTTTTCGATAGAAAAAACATTTTTTGAAAATTTTCGATTTTTCAACAAGAGAGTCATGACTATACAAATCATTGAAATTTTGATCCAAGTAAGTCAAAATGTATACATAGAGGTTCTTTATGACTGGACTAAGTATAAATAAGATAAAAATGATCAAATTTGACATTTTTCGATAGAAAAAACGTTTTTGAAAATTTCCGATTTTACAACTAGAATGTCATGACTATACAAATAATTGAAATTTTGATCCAAGTAAGTAAATGTATACATAGAGGTCTTTTATGACTGGACTAAGTATTAATAAGCCAAAAATGATCAAATTTGACATTTTTCGATAGAAAAAACATTTTTTGAAAATTTCCGATTTTACAACTAGAATGTCATGATTATACAAATCATTGAAATTTTAATCCAAGTTAGTCAAAATGTATACATAGAGGTCCTTTTTGACTGGACTAAGTATAAATTAGCCAAAAATGATCAAATTTGACATTTTTCGGTAGAAAAAACATTTTTTGAAAATTTTCGATTTTTCAACAAGAGAGTCATGACTTTACAAATCATTGAAATTTTGATCCAGGTAAGTCAAAATGTATACATAGAGGTCCTTTATGACTGGACTAAGTATAAATAAGCCAAAAATGATCAAATTTGACATTTTAGGGTAGAAAAAACATTTTTTGGAAATTTTCGATTTTTCAACAAGAGAGTCATGACTATACAAATCATTGAAATTTTGATCCAAGTAAATCAAAATGTATACATAGAGGTCCTTTATGACTGGACTAAGTATAAATAAGCCAAAAATGATGAAATTTGACATTTTTCGATAGAAAAAACCTTTTTTGAAAATTTCCGATTTTACAACTAGAATGTCATGACTATACAAATCATTGAAATTTTGATCCAAGTAAGTCAAAATGTATACATAGAGGTCCTTTGTGACTGGACTAAGTATAAATAAGCCAAAAATGCTCAAATTGTACATTTTTCGATAGAAAATACATTTTTTGAAAATTTCCGATTTTACAACTAGAATGTCATGACTATACAAATCATTGAAATTTTGATCCAAGCTAGTCAAAATGTATACAAAGAAGTCCTTTATGACTGGACTAAGTATAAATAAGCCAAAAATGATCAAATTTTACATTTTTCGATAGAAAAAAACATTTTTTGAAAATTTTCGATTTTTCAACAAGAGAGTCATGACTATACAAATCATTGAAATTTTGATCCAAGTAAGTCAAAATGTATACATAGAGGTTCTTTATGACTGGACTAAGTATAAATAAGATAAAAATGATCAAATTTGACATTTTTCGATAGAAAAAACGTTTTTGAAAATTTCCGATTTTACAACTAGAATGTCATGACTATACAAATAATTGAAATTTTGATCCAAGTAAGTAAATGTATACATAGAGGTCTTTTATGACTGGACTAAGTATTAATAAGCCAAAAATGATCAAATTTGACATTTTTCGATAGAAAAAAACATTTTTTGAAAATTTCCGATTTTACAACTAGAATGTCATGATTATACAAATCATTGAAATTTTAATCCAAGTTAGTCAAAATGTATACATAGAGGTCCTTTTTGACTGGACTAAGTATAAATTAGCCAAAAATGATCAAATTTGACATTTTTCGGTAGAAAAAACATTTTTTGAAAATTTTCGATTTTTCAACAAGAGAGTCATGACTTTACAAATCATTGAAATTTTGATCCAGGTAAGTCAAAATGTATACATAGAGTTCCTTTATGACTGGACTAAGTATAAATAAGCCAAAAATGATCAAATTTGACATTTTTCGATATAAATAACATTTTTTGAAAATTTTCGATATTACAACTAGAATGTCACGACTATACACAATACACATCATTGATATTTTGATCCAAGTAAGTCAAAATGTATACATAGAGGTCCTTTATGACTGGACTAAGTATAAATAAGCCAAAAATAATCAAATTTGACATTTTTCGATAGAAAAAACATTTTTTGAAAATTACCGATTTTACAACTAGAATGTCATGACTATACAAATCATTGAGATTATGATCCAAGAGAGTCAAAATGTATACATAGAGGTCCTTTATGACTGGACTAAGTATAAATAAGCAAAAAATGATCAAATTTGACATTTTTCGATAGAAAAAACATTTTTTGAAAATTTCCGATTTTACAACTAGAATGTCATGCCTGTACAAATCATTGAAATTTTGATCCAAGTAAGACAAAATGTATACATAGAGGTCCTTTTTGACTGAACTAAGTAGTTATAAGCAACAAATGATCAAATTTGACATTTTTCGATAGAAAAAACATTTTTTGAAAATTTCCGATTTTACAACTAGAATGTCATGACTATACAAATCATTGAAATTTTGATCCAAGTAAGTCAAAATGTATACATAGAGGTCCTTTATGACTGGACTAAGTATAAATAAGCCAAAAATGATCAAATTTGACATTTTTCGATAGAAAAAACATTTTTTGAAAATTTTCGATTTTTCAACAAGAGAGTCATGACTATACAAATCATTGAAATTTTGATCCAAGTAAGTCCAAATGTATACATAGAGGTCTTTTATGACTGGACTAAGTATAAATAAGCCAAAAATGATCAAATTTGACATTTATCGATAAAAAACATTTTTTGAAAATTTCCGATTTTACAACTAGAATGTCATGACTATACAAATCATTGAAATTTTGATCCAAGTAAGTCAAAATGTATACATAGAGGTCTTTTATGACTGGACTAAGTATAAATAAGACAAAAATGATCAAATTTGACATTTTTCGATAAAAAAACATTTTTTGAAAATTTCCGATTTTACAACTAGAATGTCATGATTATACAAGTCATTGAAATTTTGATCCAAGTTGGTCAAAATGTATACAAAGAGGTCCTCTATGACTGGACTAAGTATAAATAAGCCAAAAATGATCAAATATGACATTCTTCGATAGAAAAAACATTTTTTGAAAATTTTCGATTTCTTAACAAGAGAGTCATGACTATACAAATCATTGAAATTTTAATCCAAGTAATTCAAAATGTATACACAGAGGTCCTTTATGACTGGACTAAGTATAAATAAGCCAAAAATGATCAAATTTGACATTTTTCGATAGAAAAAACATTTTTTGAAAATTTTCGATTTTTCAACAAGAGAGTCATGACTATACAAATCATTGAAATTTTGATCCAAGTAAGTCAAAATGTAAACATAGAGGTCCTTTATGACTGGACTAAGTATAAATAAGCAAAAAATGATCAAATTTGACATTTTTCGATAGAAAAAACATTTTTTGAAAATTTTCGATTTTTCAACAAGAGAGTCATGACTATACAAATCATTGAAATTTTGATCCAAGTAAGTCAAAATGTATACATAAAGGTCCTTTATGACTGGACTAAGTATAAATAAGCCAAAAATGATCAAATTTGACATTTTTCGATAGAAAAAACATTTTTTGAAAATTTTCGATTTTTCAACAAGAGAGTCATGACTATACAAATCATTGAAACTTTGGTCCAAGTAAGTCAAAATGTATACATAGAGGTCCTTTTTGACTGGACTAAGTATAAATAAGCCAAAAATGATCAAATTTGACATTTTTCGATAGAAAAAACGTTTTTTTGAAAATTTTCGATTTTTCAACAAGAGAGTCATGACTATACAAATCATTGAAATTTTGATCCAAGTAAGTCAAAATATATACAAATAGGTCCTTTATGACTGGACTAAGTATAAATAAGATAAAAATGTTCAAATTTGACATTTTTCGATAGAAAAAACATTTTTTGAAAATTTCCGATATTACAACTAGAATGTCATGATTATACAAATCATTGAAATTTTGATCCAAGTTAGTCAAAATGTATACAGAGAGGTCCTTTATGACTGGACTAAGTATAAATAAGCCAAAAATGATCATATTTTACATTTTTCGATAGAAAAAACATTTTTTGAAAATTTTCGATTTTTCAACAAGAGAGTCATGACTACACAAATCATTGAAATTTTGATCCAAGTAAGTCAAAATGTATACACAGAGGTCCTTTATGACTGGACTAAGTATAAATAAGCCAAAAATGATCAAATTTGACATTTTTCGATAAAAAAAAATTTTTTGAAAATTTGCGATTTTACAACAAGAGAGTCATGACTGTTCAAATCATTGAAATTTTGATACCAGTAAGTCAAAACGTATACAAAGAGGTCCTTAATGACTGGACTAAGTAGTAATAAGCCAAAAATGATCAAATTTGACATTTTTGGATAGAAAAAACATTTTTTGAAAATTTCCGATTTTACAACAAGAGAGTCATGACGATACAAATCATTGAAATTTTGATCCAAGTAAGTCAAAATGTATACATAGAGTTCCTTTTTGACTGGACTAAGTATAAATAAGCCAAAAATGATCAAATTTGACATTTTTCGATAGAAAAAACATTTTTTGACAATTTTCGATTTTCAAACAAGAGAGTCATGACTATACAAATCATTGAAAATTTGATCCAAGTAAGTCAAAATGTATACATAGAGGTCCTTTATGACTGGACTAAGTATAAATAAGCCAAAAATGATCAAATTTGACATTTTTCGATAGAAAAAACATTTTTTGAAAATTTCCGATTTTACATCTAGAATGTCATGACTATACAAATCATTGAAATTTTGATCCAAGCTCGTCAAAATGTATACAAAGAGGTCCTTTATGACTGGACTAAGTATAAATAAGCCAAAAATGATCATTTTTGACATTTTTCGGTAGAAAAAACATTTTTTTAAAATTTTCGATTTTTCAACAAGAGAGTCATGACTTTACAAATCATTGAAATTTTAATCCAGGTAAGTCAAAATGTATACATAGAGTTCCTTTATGACTGGACTAAGTATAAATAAGCCAAAAATGATCAAATTTGACATTTTTCGATATAAATAACATTTTTTGAAAATTTTCGATAATACAACTAGAATGTCATGACTATACACATCATTGATATTTTGATCCAAGTAAGTCAAAATGTATACATAGAGGTCCTTTATGACTGGACTAAGTATAAATAAGCCAAAAATGATCAAATTTTACATTTTTCAATAGAAAAAACATTTTTTGAAAATTACCGATTTTACAACTAGAATGTCATGACCATTAAAATCATTGAGATTATGATCCAAGAAAGTCAAAATGTATACATAGAGGTCCTTTATGACTGGACTAAGTATAAATAAGCAAAAAATGATCAAATTTGACATTTTTGGATAGAAAAAACATATTTTGAAAATTTTCGATTTTTCAACAAGAGAGTCATGACTATACAAATCATTGAAATTTTGATCCAAGTAAGTCAAAATGTATAAAAAGAGGTCCTTTATGACTGGACTAAGTATAAATAAGCCAAAAATGATCAAATTTGACATTTTTCGATAGAAATAACATTTTTTGAAAATTTTCGATATTACAACTAGAATGTCATGACTATACAAATCATTAAATTTTGATCCAAGTAAGTCAAAATGTATACATAGAGGTCCTTTTTGACTGAACTAAGTAGTTATAAGCCACAAATGATCAAATTTGACATTTTCCGATAGAAAAAAACATTTTTTGAAAATTTCCGATTTTACAACTATAATGTCATGACTATACAAATCATTGAAAATTTGATCCAAGTAAGTCAAAATGTATATATAGAGGTCCTTTATGACTGGACTAAGTATAAATAAGCCAAAAATGATCAAATTTGACATTTTTCGATAGAAAAAACATTTTTTGAAAATTTTCGATTTTTCAACAAGAGAGTCATGACTATACAAATCATTGAAATTTTGATCCAAGTAAGTCAAAATGTATACATAGAGGTCCTTTATGACTGGACTAAGTATAAATAAGCCAAAAATGATCAAATATGACATTCTTCGATAGAAAAAACATTTTTTGAAAATTTTCGATTTTTCAACAAGAGAGTCATTACTATACCAATCATTGAAATTTTGATCCAAGTAAGTGGAAATGTATACACAGAGGTCCTTTATGACTGGACTAAGTATAAATAAGCCAAAAATGATCAAATTTGACATTTTTCGATAGAAAAAACATTTTTTGAAAATTTCCGATTTTACAACTAGAATGTCATGACTATACAAATCATTAAATTTTGATCCAAGTAAGTCAAAATGTATACATAGAGGTCCTTTTTGACTGAACTAAGTAGTTATAAGCCACAAATGATCAAATTTGACATTTTTCGATAGATAAAACATTTTTTGAAAATTTTCGATTTTTCAACAAGAGAGTCATGACTATACAAATCATTGAAATTTTGATCCAAGTAAGTCAAAATGTATACATAGAGGTCTTTTATGACTGGACTAAGTATAAATAAGCCAAAAATGATCAAATTTGACATATTTCGATAGAAAAAACATTTTTTGAAAATTTCCGATTTTACAACTAGAATGTCATGATTATACAAATCATTAAAATTTTTATCCAAGTTAGTCAAAATGTATACATAGAGGTCCTTTATGACTGGACTAAGTATAAATAAGCCAAAAATGATCAAATTTGACATTTTTCGATAGAAAAAACATTTTTTGAAAATTTCCGATTTTACATCTAGAATGTCATGACTATACAAATCATTGAAATTTTGATCCAAGCTCGTCAAAATGTATACAAAGAGGTCCTTTATGACTGGACTAAGTATAAATAAGCCAAAAATGATCATTTTTGACATTTTTCGGTAGAAAAAACATTTTTTTAAAATTTTCGATTTTTCAACAAGAGAGTCATGACTTTACAAATCATTGAAATTTTGATCCAGGTAAGTCAAAATGTATACATAGAGTTCCTTTATGACTGGACTAAGTATAAATAAGCCAAAAATGATCAAATTTGACATTTTTCGATATAAATAACATTTTTTGAAAATTTTCGATAATACAACTAGAATGTCATGACTATACACATCATTGATATTTTGATCCAAGTAAGTCAAAATGTATACATAGAGGTCCTTTATGACTGGACTAAGTATAAATAAGCCAAAAATGATCAAATTTTACATTTTTCAATAGAAAAAACATTTTTTGAAAATTACCGATTTTACAACTAGAATGTCATGACCATTAAAATCATTGAGATTATGATCCAAGAAAGTCAAAATGTATACATAGAGGTCCTTTATGACTGGACTAAGTATAAATAAGCAAAAAATGATCAAATTTGACATTTTTGGATAGAAAAAACATATTTTGAAAATTTTCGATTTTTCAACAAGAGAGTCATGACTATACAAATCATTGAAATTTTGATCCAAGTAAGTCAAAATGTATAAAAAGAGGTCCTTTATGACTGGACTAAGTATAAATAAGCCAAAAATGATCAAATTTGACATTTTTCGATAGAAATAACATTTTTTGAAAATTTTCGATATTACAACTAGAATGTCATGACTATACAAATCATTAAATTTTGATCCAAGTAAGTCAAAATGTATACATAGAGGTCCTTTTTGACTGAACTAAGTAGTTATAAGCCACAAATGATCAAATTTGACATTTTCCGATAGAAAAAACATTTTTTGAAAATTTCCGATTTTACAACTATAATGTCATGACTATACAAATCATTGAAAATTTGATCCAAGTAAGTCAAAATGTATATATAGAGGTCCTTTATGACTGGACTAAGTATAAATAAGCCAAAAATGATCAAATTTGACATTTTTCGATAGAAAAAACATTTTTTGAAAATTTTCGATTTTTCAACAAGAGAGTCATGACTATACAAATCATTGAAATTTTGATCCAAGTAAGTCAAAATGTATACATAGAGGTCCTTTATGACTGGACTAAGTATAAATAAGCCAAAAATGATCAAATATGACATTCTTCGATAGAAAAAACATTTTTTGAAAATTTTCGATTTTTCAACAAGAGAGTCATTACTATACCAATCATTGAAATTTTGATCCAAGTAAGTGGAAATGTATACACAGAGGTCCTTTATGACTGGACTAAGTATAAATAAGCCAAAAATGATCAAATTTGACATTTTTCGATAGAAAAAAACATTTTTTGAAAATTTCCGATTTTACAACTAGAATGTCATGACTATACAAATCATTAAATTTTGATCCAAGTAAGTCAAAATGTATACATAGAGGTCCTTTTTGACTGAACTAAGTAGTTATAAGCCACAAATGATCAAATTTGACATTTTTCGATAGATAAAACATTTTTTGAAAATTTTCGATTTTTCAACAAGAGAGTCATGACTATACAAATCATTGAAATTTTGATCCAAGTAAGTCAAAATGTATACATAGAGGTCTTTTATGACTGGACTAAGTATAAATAAGCCAAAAATGATCAAATTTGACATATTTCGATAGAAAAAACATTTTTTGAAAATTTCCGATTTTACAACTAGAATGTCATGATTATACAAATCATTAAAATTTTTATCCAAGTTAGTCAAAATGTATACATAGAGGTCCTTTATGACTGGACTAAGTATAAATAAGCCAAAAATGATCAAATTTGACATTTTTCGATAGAAAAAACATTTTTTGAATATTTTCGATTTTTCAACAAGAGAGTCATGACTATACAAATCATTGAAATTTTCATCCAAATAAGTCAAAATGTATACATAGAGGTCCTTTATGACTGGACTAAGTATAAATAAGCCAAAAATGATCAAATTTGACATTTTTCGATAGAAAAAACATTTTTTGAAAATTTTCGATTTTTCAACAAGACAGTCATGACTGTACAAATCATTGAAATTTTGATCCAAGTAAGTCAAAATGTATACATAGAGGTCTTTTATGACTGGACTAAGTATAAATAAGCCAAAAATGATCAAATTTGACATTTTTCGATAAAAAAACATTTTTTGAAAATTTCCGATTTTACAACTAGAATGTCATGACTATACAAATCATTGAAATTTTGATCCAACTAAGTCAAAATGTATACATAGCGTTCCTTTTTGACTGGACTAAGTATAAATAAGCCAAAAATGATCAAATTTGACATTTTTCGATAGAAAAAAATTTTTTTGGAAATTTTTGATTTTTCAACAAGAGAGTCATGACTACACAAATCATTGAAATTTTGATCCAAGTAAGTCAAAATGTATACAAAGAGGTCTTTTATGACTGGACTAAGTATAAATAAGCCAAAAATGATCAAATTTGACATTTTTCGATAGAAATAACATTTTTTGAAAATTTTCGATATTACAACTAGAATGTCATGACTATACAAATAATTAAATTTTGATCCAAGTAAGTCAAAATGCATACATAGAGGTCCTTTTTGACTGAACTAAGTAGTTATAAGCAACAAATGATCAAATTTGATATTTTTCGATAGAAAAAACATTTTTTGAAAATTTCCGATTTTACAACTAGAATGTCATGACGTTACAAATCATTGAAATTTTGATCCAAGTAAGTCAAAATGTATACATAGAGGTCCTTTATGACTGGACTAAGTATAAATAAGCCAAAAATGATCAAATTTGACATATTTCGATAGAAATAACATTTTTTGAAAATTATCGATATTACAACTAGAATGTCATGACTATACAAATAATTAAATTTTGATCCAAGTAAGTCAAAATGTATACATAGAGGTCCTTTTTGACTGAACTAAGTAGTTATAAGCAACAAATGATCAAATTTGACATTTTTCGATAGAAAAAACATTTTTGAAAATTTCCGATTTTACAACTAGAATGTCATGACTATACAAATCATTGAAATTTTGATCCAAGTAAGCCAAAATGTATACATAGAGGTCCTTTATGACTGGACTAAGTAAAAATAAGCCAAAAATGATCAAATTTGACATTTTTCGATAGAAAAAACATTTTTTGAAAATTTTCGATTTTTCAACAAGAGAGTCATGACTATACAAATCATTGAAATTTTGATCCAAGTAAGTCAAAATGTATACATAGAGGTCTTTTATGACTGGACTAAGTATAAATAAGCCAAAAATGATCAAATTTGACATTTTTCGATAAAAAAACATTTTTTGAAAATTTCCGATTTTACAACTAGAATGTCATGACTATACAAATCATTGAAATTTTGATCCAAGTAAGTCAAAATGTATACATAGAGGTCTTTTATGACTGGACTAAGTATAAATAAGCCAAAAATGATCAAATTTGAAATTTTTCGATAAAAAAAAATTTTTTGAAAATTTGCGATTTTACAACTAGAATGTCATGATTATACAAATCATTGAAATTTTGATCCAAGTTAGTCAAAATGTATACATAGAGGTCCTTTATGACTGGACTAAGTATAAATAAGCCAAAAATGATCAAATATGACATTCTTCGATAGAAAAAACATTTTTTGAAAATTTTCGATTTTTCAACAAGAGAGTCATGACTATACAAATCATTGAAATTTTGATCCAAGTAAGTCAAAATGTATACACAGAGGTCCTTTATGACTGGACTAAGTATAAATAAGCCAAAAATGATCAAATTTGACATTTTTCGATAGAAAAAACATTTTTTGAAAATTTTCGATTTTTCAACAAGAGAGTCATGACTATACAAATCATTGAAATTTTGATCAAAGTAAGTCAAAATGTAAACATAGAGGTCCTTTATGACTGGACTAAGTATAAATAAGCAAAAAATGATCAAATTTGACATTTTTCGATAGAAAAAACGTTTTTTGAAAATTTTCGATTTTTCAACAAGAGAGTCATGACTATACAAATCATTGAAATTTTGATCCAAGTAAGTCAAAATGTATACATAGAGGTCCTTTATGACTGGACTAAGTATAAATAAGCCAAAAATGATCAAATTTGACATTTTTCGATAGAAAAAACATTTTTTGAAAATTTTCGATTTTTCAACAAGACAGTCATGACTGTACAAATCATTGCAATTTTGATCCAAGTAAGTCATGATGTATACATAGAGGTCCTTAATGACTGGACTAAGTATAAATAAGCCAAAAATGATCAAATTTGACATTTTTCGATAGAAAAAACATTTTTTGAAAATTTCCGATTTTACAACTAGAATGTCATGATTATACAAATCATTGAAATTTTGATTAAAGTTAGTCAAAATGTATACAGAGAGGTCCTTTATGACTGGACTAAGTATAAATAAGCCAAAAATGATCAAATTTGACATTTTTCGATAAAAAATTTTTTTTTGAAAATTTGCGATTTTACAACAAGAGAGTCATGACTGTTCCAATCATTGAAATTTTGATCCCAGTAAGTCAAAACGTATACATAGAGGTCCTTAATGACTGGACTAAGTAGTAATAAGCCAAAAATGATCAAATTTGACATTTTTGGATAGAAAAAACATTTTTTGAAAATTTCCGATTTTACAACAAGAGAGTCATGACGATACAAATAATTGAAATTTTGATCCAAGTAAGTCAAAATGTATACATAGAGTTCCTTTTTGACTGGACTAAGTATAAATAAGCCAAAAATGATCAAATTTGACATTTTTCGATAGAAAAAATTTTTTTGGAAATTTTTGATTTTTCAACAAGAGAGTCATGACTATAAAAATCATTGAAATTTTGATCCAAGTAAGTCAAAATGTATACATAGAGGTCTTTTATGACTGGACTAAGTATAAATAAGCCAAAAATGATCAAATTTGACATTTTTCGATAGAAATAACATTTTTTGAAAATTTTCGATATTACAACTAGAATGTCATGACTATACAAATCATTAAATTTTGATCCAAGTAAGTCAAAATGTATACATAGAGGTCCTTTTTGACTGAACTAAGTAGTTATAAGCCACAAATGATCAAATTTGACATTTTTCGATAGAAAAAACATTTTTTGAAAATTTCCGATTTTACAACTATAATGTCATGACTATACAAATCATTGAAAATTTGATCCAAGTAAGTCAAAATGTATACATAGAGGTCCTTTATGACTGGACTAAGTATAAATAAGCCAAAAATGATCAAATTTGACATTTTTCGATAGAAAAAACATTTTTTGAAAATTTTCGATTTTTCAACAAGAGAGTCATGGCTATACAAATCATTGAAATTTTGATCCAAGTAAGTCAAAATGTATACATAGAGGTCCTGTATGACTGGACTAAGTATAAATAAGCCAAAAATGATCAAATATGACATTCTTCGATAGAAAAAACATTTTTTGAAAATTTTCGATTTTTCAACAAGAGAGTCATTACTATACCAATCATTGAAATTTTGATCCAAGTAAGTGGAAATGTATACACAGAGGTCCTTTATGACTGGACTAAGTATAAATAAGCCAAAAATGATCAAATTTGACATTTTTCGATAGAAAAAACATTTTTTGAAAATTTCCGATTTTACAACTAGAATGTCATGACTATACAAATCATTAAATTTTGATCCAAGTAAGTCAAAATGTATACGAAGAGGTCCTTTTTGACTGAACTAAGTAGTTATAAGCCACAAATGATCAAATTTGACATTTTTCGATAGATAAAACATTTTTTGAAAATTTTCGATTTTTCAACAAGAGAGTCATGACTATACAAATCATTGAAATTTTGATCCAAGTAAGTCAAAATGTATACATAGAGGTTTTTTATGACTGGACTAAGTATAAATAAGCCAAAAATGATCAAATTTGACATTTTTCGATAGAAAAAACATTTTTTGAAAATTTCCGATTTTACAACTAGAATGTCATGATTATACAAATCATTAAAATTTTTATCCAAGTTAGTCAAAATGTATACATAGAGGTCCTTTATGACTGGGCTAAGTATAAATAAGCCAAAAATAATCAAATTTGACATTTTTCGATAGAAAAAACATTTTTTGAAAATTTTCGATTTTTCAACAAGAGAGTCATGACTATACAAATCATTGAAATTTTCATCCAAATAAGTCAAAATGTATACATAGAGGTCCTTTATGACTGGACTAAGTATAAATAAGCCAAAAATGATCAAATTTGACATTTTTCGATAGAAAAAACATTTTTTGAAAATTTTCGATTTTTCAACAAGACAGTCATGACTGTACAAATCATTGCAATTTTGATCCTAGTAAGTCATGATGTATACATAGAGGTCCTTAATGACTGGACTAAGTATAAATAAGCCAAAAATGATCAAATTTGACATTTTTCGATAGAAAAAACCTTTTTTGAAAATTTCCGATTTTACAACTAGAATGTCATGACTATACAAATCATTGAAATTTTGATCCAAGTAAGTCAAAATGTATACATAGAGGTCTTTTATGACTGGACTAAGTATAAATAAGCCAAAAATGATCAAATTTGACATTTTTCGATAGAAATAACATTTTTTGAAAATTTTCGATATTACAACTAGAATGTCATGACTATACAAATCATTAAATTTTGATCCAAGTAAGTCAAAATGTATACATAGAGGTCCTTTATGACTGGACTAAATATAAATAAGCCAAAAATGATCAAATTTGACATTTTTCGATAGAAAAAACATTTTTTGAAAATTTCCGATTTTACAACTAGAATGTCATGACTATACAAATCATTGAAATTTTGATCCAAGCTAGTCAAAATGTATACAAAGAGGTCCTTTATGACTGGACTAAGTATAAATAAGCCAAAAATGATCAAATTTTACATTTTTCGATAGAAAAAACAATTTTTGAAAATTTTCGATTTTTCAACAAGAGAGTCATGACTACACAAATCATTGAAATTTTGATCCAAGTAAGTCAAAATGTATACACAGAGGTCCTTTATGACTCGACTAAGTATAAATAAGCCAAAAATGATCAAATTTGACATTTTTCGATAAAAAAAATTTTTTTTGAAAATTTGCGATTTTACAACAAGAGAGTCATGACTGTTCAAATCATTGAAATTTTGATCCCAGTAAGTCAAAACGTATACATAGAGGTCCTTAATGACTGGACTAAGTAGTAATAAGCCAAAAATGATCAAATTTGACATTTTTGGATAGAAAAAACATTTTTTGAAAATTTCCGATTTTTCAACAAGAGAGTCATGACGATACAAATCATTGAAATTTTGATCCAAGTAAGTCAAAATGTATACATAGAGTTCTTTTTTGACTGGACTAAGTATAAATAAGCCAAAAATGATCAAATTTGACATTTTTTGATAGAAAAATATTTTTTTGGAAATTTTTTATTTTTCAACAAGAGAGTCATGACTATACAAATCATTGAAATTTTGATCCAAGTAAGTCAAAATGTATACATAGAGGTCTTTTATGACTGGACTAAGTATAAATAAGCCAAAAATGATCAAATTTGACATTTTTCGATAGAAATAACATTTTTTGAAAATTTTCGATATTACAACTAGAATGTCATGACTATACAAATCATTAAATTTTGATCCAAGTAAGTCAAAATGTATACATAGAATTCCGTCATGACTGGACTAAGTATAAATAAGCCAAAAATATTCAAATTTGACATTTTTCGATAGAAAAAACATTTTTTGAAAATTTCCGATTTTACTACTAGAATGTCATGACTATACAAATCATTGAAATTTTGATCCAAGTAAGTCAAAATGTATACATAGAGGTCCTTTATGACTGGACTAAGTATAAATAAGCCAAAAATGATCAAATTTGACATTTTTCGATAAAAAAACATTTTTTGAAAATTTTCGATTTTACAACTAGAATGTCATGATTATACAAATCATTGAAATTTTGATCCAAGTTAGTCAAAATGTATACATAGAGGTCCTTTATGACTGGACTAAGTATAAATAAGCCAAAAATGATCAAATATGACATTCTTCGATAGAAAAAACATTTTTTGAAAATTTTCGATTTTTCAACAAGAGAGTCATGACTATACGAATCATTGAAATTTTGATCCAAGTAAGTCAAAATGTATACACAGAGGTCCTTTTTTTAGAAAAAAAATTTTTTAATAATTTTCGATTTTTCAACAAGAGAGTCATGACTATACAAATCATTGAAATTTTGATCCAAGTAAGTCAAAATGTATACATAGAGGTAGGTCCTTCATGACTGGACTAAGTATAAATAAGCCAAAAATGATCAAATTTGACATTTTTCGATAGAAAAAACATTTTTTGAAAATTTTCGATTTTTCAACAAGAGAGTCATGACTATACAAATCATTGAAATTTTCATCCAAATAAGTCAAAATGTATACATAGAGGTCCTTTATGACTGGACTAAGTATAAATAAGCCAAAAATGATCAAATTTGACATTTTTCGATAGAAAAAACATTTTTTGAAAATTTTCGATTTTTCAACAAGACAGTCATGACTATACAAATCATTGAAATTTTGATCCGAATAAGTCAAAATGTATACATAGAGGTCCTTAATGACTGAACTAAGTAGTTATAAGCCACAAATGATCAAATTTGACATTTTTCGATAGAAAAAACATTTTTTGAAAATTTCCGATTTTACAACTAGAATGTCTTGACTATACAAATCATTGAAATTTTGATCCAAGCAAGTCAAAATGTATACTAAGAGGTCCTTTATGACTGGACTAAGTATAAATAAGCCAAAAATGATCAAATTTTAAATTTTTCGCTAGAAAAAAATTTTTTAAAAATTTTCGATTTTTCAACAAGAGAGTCATGACTATACAAATCATTGAAATTTTGATCCAAGTAAGTCAAAATGTATACATAGAGGTAGGTCCTTTATGACTGGACTAAGTATAAATAAGCCAAAAATGATCAAATTTGACATTTTTCGATAGAAAAAACATTTTTTGAAAATTTCCGATTTTTCAACAAGAGAGTCATGACTATACAAATCATTGAAATTTTGATCCAAGTAAGTCAAAATGTATACATAGAATTCCGTCATGACTGGACTAAGTATAAATAAGCCAAAAATATTCAAATTTGACATTTTTCGATAGAAAAAACATTTTTTGAAAATTTCCGATTTTACTACTAGAATGTCATGACTATACAAATCATTGAAATTTTGATCCAAGTAAGTCAAAATGTATACATAGAGGTCCTTTATGACTGGACTAAGTATAAATAAGCCAAAAATGATCAAATTTGACATTTTTCGATAGAAAAAACATTTTTTGAAAATTTTCGATTTTTCAACAAGAGAGTCATGACTATACAAATCATTGAAATTTTCATCCAAATAAGTCAAAATGCATACATAGAGGTCCTTTATGACTGGACTAAGTATAAATAAGCCAAAAATGATCAAATTTGACATTTTTCGATAGAAAAAACATTTTTTGAAAATTTTCGATTTTTCAACAAGACAGTCATGACTATACAAATCATTGAAATTTTGATCCAAGTAAGTCAAAATGTATACATAGAGGTCCTTTATGACTGAACTAAGTAGTTATAAGCCACAAATGATCAAATTTGACCTTTTTCGATAGAAAAAACATTTTTTGAAAATTTCCGATTTTACAACTAGAATGTCTTGACTATACAAATCATTGAAATTTTGATCCAAGCAAGTCAAAATGTATACAAAGAGGTCCTTTATGACTGGAATAAGTATAAATAAGCCAAAAATGATCAAATTTTACATTTTTCGATAGAAAAAACATTTTTTGAAAATTTTCGATTTTTCAACAAGACAGTCATGACTATACAAATCATTGAAATTTTGATCCAAGTAAGTCAAAATGTATACATAGAGGTAGGTCCTTTATGACGGGACTAAGTATAAATAAGCCAAAAATGATCAAATTTGACATTTTTCGATAGAAAAAACATTTTTTGAAAATTTCCCATTTTACAACTAGAATGTCATGATTATACAAATCATTGAAATTTTGATCCAAGTAAGTAAAAATGTATACATAGAATTCCGTCATGACTGGACTAAGTATAAATAAGCCAAAAATATTCAAATTTGACATTTTTCGATAGAAAAAACATTTTTTGAAAATTTCCGATTTTACTACTAGAATGTCATGACTATACAAATCATTGAAATTTTGATCCAAGTAAGTCAAAATGTATACATAGAGGTCCTTTATGACTGGACTAAGTATAAATAAGCCAAAAATGATCAAATTTGACATTTTTCGATAGAAAAAACATTTTTTGAAAATTTTCGATTTTTCAACAAGAGAGTCATGACTATACAAATCATTGAAATTTTCATCCAAATAAGTCAAAATGCATACATAGAGGTCCTTTATGACTGGACTAAGTATAAATAAGCCAAAAATGATCAAATTTGACATTTTTCGATAGAAAAAACATTTTTTGAAAATTTTCGATTTTTCAACAAGACAGTCATGACTATACAAATCATTGAAATTTTGATCCAAGTAAGTCAAAATGTATACATAGAGAACCTTTATGACTGGACTAAGTATAAATAAGCCAAAAGTGATCAAATTTGACATTTTTCAATAAAAAAAACATTTTTTGAAAATTTTCGATTTTACAACTAGAATGTCATGACTATACAAATCGTTGAAATTTTGATCCAAGTAAGTCAAAATGTATACATAGAGGTCCTTTATGACTGAACTAAGTATAAATAAGCCAAAAATGATCAAATTTGACATTTTTCGATAGAAAAAACATTTTTTATACTAGTTTCAACCTTAATAGAGTTAACATCTATTTGTGAAATAAATGACGTTATAATTTTTTCACAACTATTTTTAAACATCAAAATTTAAATTTAAACAATCGAAAGTATTCTTCAGATAAAAGTCAAGCACCTACTTAACAAAGGCCTAATTTTTTTTTACTAAAGTACGAAAATAGTTTAAATTTCTTGTGTAGGTTTCTCCTTAGTACGTATTTATTTTATATTTTACTTCGCAAGTTTTCGGAATAGAAAAACGAATCCAAAAATAAAAACTTGCGAAGTAAAATATAAAATAAATACGTACTAAGGAGAAACCTACACAAGAAATTTAAACCAAAAATTTTCATACTTTAGTAAAAAACATTTAGGCCTTTGTTAAGTAGGTGCTTGACTTTTATCTGAAGAATACTTTCGATTGTTTAAATTTAAATTTTGATGTTTAAAAAAAGTTGTGAAAAAATTATAACGTCATAACATTAGAGGGGAGGAGGGAGATAGTAGGGGGTTAACGATTTTCTTTTGTTCTCCTGTACAGGTGCGTGTAGGTATGAAGTCACCGAAAAGTTGCTAATGTAATACTTTAATGCGTCTTTACGGAAAAGTTACTCAATAAATTTATGTCATTTTTATAAATTTTTTTCGAAGAATTTCTTTCTCTACGGGATTTCACAACTTTTTTGGGCTGACGTAATTGAGTTTATTGGGATTCTGTGACATCTACGCCTTTTTACACATTTATGTTTTTGGTGGGATATCACTTCTTTTTGCCAGGCAATAGTATTTAAGTTGAAAGTGTTTGTAACAATTTAAACTCACAATTATGAATACATTGAATTACTGTTGAATACTGAGCCTCGTACGTCAAGAGAGATAGCGGACAAGATGTCATCAAAATTATGTTATTTATAAATATTGTAATGAAAATTTCATTTTCATATAACTGATATTGATTATTTTATAATACATTCTATATAATTTTGCCTAATTTGCGTCCTCATGGGTAAACAGTCATGTTTTCGAAAAAATGTTTCATGCAAAAGTTGGTTATTTCTTTATAAGGAATATTTTTTACATTAAAATTTTTGTTCTATCTATAATGGTTTACAAGATTGGTCCCACAGACCCAGGACTCAATTGACGTATATTGCTCATTTACGAACTTGACCTCACTTTTTACGTCCTGAGTACGCTATAAAAATATCATCTTAATATTTCTTTTCGTTTTTGTGTTATCGCGTTGGCAGACAGACAGACAGATATTATGTAACTGCAAATATTTAGGCCTTATTTATGGGTAATACGCACAGCTTGATTTCATATAATAGTTCTGCACATGGATTGATCCTGAATATTACAACGGCTCATACAGGGGCCTTATATTTTGTAAGTGCGCATAATTGGGTCTTATATATTGGTAATGCGCACACTTTGATCCCATATAATTGTTCTGCGCATGGGATAATCTGGAATATAACAACTGCACATACATGAACCTAAAATTTTGTAAGTGTGCATATTTGGGTCTTATATATTGGAAGTGCGCACTGATTAATCATAAATTATAGTTCTGCGCATGCATTTAACCTGAATCTTACAACTACGCATACGCTGAATTTATATTTTGATACTGCGCGTATGTAGGCCTTATATATTGCTAGTACACGCATGTGGATTACATGAAATAGTACTGCGCATGGGTTGATTCTAAATATTACAATTGCGCAAACGGGAACCCTATATTTTGTAAATGGGCATATTTGGTCCTTAAATATTGAAAATGCGCATAAATTAATCACAAATGATAGTTCTGCGCATGCATTTTACCTGAATCTTAGAACTGTGCATTAGCTTAGTTAATATTTTGCTACTGCGCATATGTAGGCCTTATATATTGCTAGTGCGCACATGTGGATTACATGTAATTGTACTGCGCATGGGTTGATCCTGAATATTACAACTGCGCATACAGGTACTTTATATTTTGTTAGTGCGCATATTTGGGTATTATATCCGGGAAGTGCCCACAGATTAATCAATAATTATAGTTGTGCGCATGCATTTATCCTGAATCTTGCAACTGCGCATACGCCAAATTTATATTTTGTTACTGCGCAAATGTAGGCCTTAAAAATTGCTAGTGCGCACACGAGGATTACATGTAATAGTACTGCGCATGGGTTGAACCTCAATTCAAGCAAGTCTCTGTCGAATGTCCAAAATCGCATCTTTCTATAATTTAGAAGTCCCTTAGAATCGGTATAGCTGAATCATTTATAGATAAATCAATTATAGTGGAAGTGATGGAAAAATAATAACGCCACTAACCTTACCATGTTTTGTAATCAAATCTAAACGTGTATACAAAATTTCAACTCAATCGGTTGAAGATATCTGCTTTAAAATTGAGTAATAAGATTCCCCCCCCCCCCATTTAACAAAATATGGCGGAAGCGACGAGAAAATTCGATCAAGTCAACCATAAAAATTCAATGTCATTCAAAGTCAGCGTGCTTACAAAATTTCAACGTAATCGATTGAGGGTGTCGGCTTCAAAATTGGGTTGCAAGATTATTTATTGTTGAACATAACAATACCATTGTTTTTAAGAAAATAAAATTCGTTGTCATTGCAACAATTAGTAGTGAACACTACAAGACATATAAGCAAAATGGTTTAAAACTTCTTGTGAAATTATATTTATACTTTTTTTAAATTTAAGGACAAAAATAGTTGGATTTTGCATTAACGAAAAAAACAGGACTGGTTATTTACTTTCTCGAGGGAAAATGATTGTTTTTTCGAAAAAATGTTTCAAACAAAAGTTGTTTATTTTTATGTAAGGAACATTTTTTACATTTAAACTTTTGTTCTATCTCTTACCGTTTTTTCGAAAATTGCAATTTAATTTTTTACTTTATTTGCTTTTCACGGGAAAACAATTATCTTTACAACAAAATTTTTCATACAGAATTGTTTAATTTTATGCAAGGAACATTTTTTGCATTTAAACTTTTGTTCTATCTCTTACAGTTTTTGCTATAAAAGCAAATTAAAATTTTCCTAATTAATGTAACATAATAATTTTAATATGTTTTCTACATGGTACTTTGAATTTGATAGGGTCTTATTAATTAGATATATTTTATTTAATTTTTATAATATTTTAAGTTGGAAATATTGAAATACACCATTAATTTTTGATTATTTATTTAATATTTATTCAAATTTAATCAATATTCAATTAAAATTATATAAATAACAAATTTTTAAGCGTATTTAAGTTTTCCTATACAAATTGTATAGGAAAAAAAACTAGCCTTCTGATTGGTTCATATTTTACCATGTATTTTTAAATGGGCTAAAAATGCACCTTTAATTAGCGAAATTTCCCATTTCCCGTTAAAAATTTTGATATTTGGAAGTTTTTCTGGGGTATGATTTTTCTCTAATTTATTTAAATGAAAACCGCATCTTTATACCATTTCTCAGTTTTGCTGTGAATTTATGTCAGTCAGTGACAAAATTTCGGGGCGTGGCCGTTTTTTGACGCGTTATTGCTCGGAAACGATCAGAGCCGTGAACGTGAGCTTTGATTTACGGCGTCCCAGGGTAAATATCTACTTAAGTTGAAAGTTTCAACATTATATCTCAAGTAGTTTCTGAGATAAAAGGGTGTGAAAAAGGGCTATTTTACGTCCTGTATATATAGTCACAGCAAAAGCATACACATTTCACATATACATCATCATACATTACACTTTCAATTTTCGATTTTCCATTTTAAACTAATCTACGATTCGCACTGCTGTGCTATATGATATTACTATCGTGTAAAAAATATATATATTGCATTCATCTCCATAATGTCTAATCATATCCAAACAAACACCCAATCTACATCAACAACATCCACCATGAATAATCAACAAACAACATCACAAAATAAAATATCATACGCCAGGACCGTATCAAAAAATTTTATCCCCACTTAGCCAAAAAAAGATCAAGCTATTGTAATTAATGCAATTGAGAATACACCCTTAGAAGAGTATATAAACGTACTAAGCCAACATATAAACCCCAACAAAATATTATACATTTCCAGAATATCAGGGAACCGAATATGCATAAAGATGCATCTTAAATCTAAAGAGGACGCGAATAATATAACAGAAAATATAAAATCCATAAAAATTAACAACACAATAATACCAATTAAAAGTTATCTAACACCATCTCACCGTTTGGTCCTATGGGTACTACCTACTGTACCGAATAATATTATTATAAATAAACTCGAAGCACTAGGGATACAACCTCTATCAAATATGTTCAATATCGCTGCAGGATTTAACAAACCAAATCTAACACACATTCAAACATTCAAGCGCTTCATATTCATAAGAGCAGACCATCCCGAAATCCCTCAAGCAATAGAAATAAATTACGAGAACGAAACATACAATATTTATCCATCAATAGACGAGGTTAGATGCACGAACTGCAGTAAATTCGGACATGCAACTGAGTCATGTAAAAAACCAAAACCCCACATAGAAGACAGCCCTGTAAATTTAAATATTCAAATTTCGAATGATAGTACATTCGCACTCACACACAAAATAACACTGAACCTATCCAAACAACACCAACTAATATTCAAACCGAAAACACAAACGAGATCTGCACATCTAACACTCAAGATAAAAAAAGGGTCCACTCAAGCAGTCCCGATTCCGAAATTGAACCCCCACTCACAACACACAAAAAACCGAAACAACCAAACGACACAACACACCAAACACAAATCAATATCAACACACCACAGATCGATACATCACAAAACAAAATACAACAAAAAACAAATACATCCAAACATCCCAAAACCAAAAACAAAAAACAAAACAAAAAACATCATTCTAGAAAATATTGACATATTCCAAGAGCCAATAGAAAAAGAACCTGACCATCAGGCATTTGCACCCCACAGCAATTGACAATATCCTAAAAATTTTCAACGACATTTGGAAAGTGGGGAAAATTCCGGAATTTTGGAAAAAGTCAACCATAATCCCTATATACAAAGAGAATAAAAACAAACTATCACCCAGTAGTTTTAGACCAATATCACTAATCAATCACATCCAAAAGATAATGGAAAGAATGATTTATGAAAGACTTACATGGATTCTAGAGGAAAAAAAACTACTCAATGCAAAGCAATATGGATTCAGAAAAAACAAGTCCACACTCGACTGCCTCACTATACTGGATTCAGACATAAAAAATGCTTTTGCAAATCGTTCCAACTTATATGCCGTTTTTTTCGATTTCGAAAAAGCTTTCGACACCACCTGGCAATACAAAATACTGTCAAGTCTAAAAAAATGGAACATAAAAGGCAACCTTCCAACGTATATCCAAGACTTTCTACAAAAAAGGACTTTTAACGTAAAAGTGCACACAGAAACATTCGAAACACACGACCAAAACAAGTTATTCAACAGCCATGCTATTCAACATAGCAATCAACGACTTACCTGAAAAAATCACCTTCGCTGCCAATGTACTACTATACGCAGATGACCTCACCGTATACATATCCGCCCCAAATCCCCAATATGCTCAAAAATACCTACAAAAAACCATAAACAAAATACAAAAGTGGAGCGACACCAACGGGCTTAAAATATCAACCGAAAAAACCAAATACATGTGTTTCCACAGAAAAGAAAAACATAACCTACAGCTACACATAAATAATCAACCAATACAAAACACAACACACCACAAATATTTAGGGCTACATATGCACGAAAAACTATGCTGGAAAACCCATATTGATATTTTAAAAGGCGACATACTTAAAAAACTAAACATCCTCAAAATACTTGCCAACAGAAACATGGGAGCAGACCGCCAAACTCTTTTTAAATATTATAGCACAGTGATCAGACCAAAAATAGAATATGGATGCCAAATTTATAATGCGGCCAAAAAAACTATTCTAAAACCAATTGACACGCTCAACAACACCTGCCTCAGAATTATTTCTGGAGCATACAAAACTACCCCGGTTAAATCAATATACAGTGAAGCAGGAGAACATACACTCTCGGTAAGAAGAGAATACCTAACATTAAAATACTTCATAAATGCAACAGAAAAACAGAAACAGGACATAACAAAAAAAATAATAACCAACCCCCACATACATATATACAAAAAAAGAAAATCATTACCGAAACCCATCTCACTACAAATTGACCATACAATACAATCCTTCAACCTCCCCAATAAAGAAATCCTATCCAACATCTATAAAACACAAAATTCAAAACCTACACCTCCCTGGATCAACAAAGAAATAAACATAAACAACACACTAAGCGAAAAACCAAAAAACTCAACTCCGACACAGGTTTTTTTTTTTTTAAATATATTTATTATACTGTATTTTCAACAGATAATGTTATTTATACAGTAAACTTAATAAAATTGAGTAATTGCATTAATACATGTTGATTATATTTGATTTGTGAGCCCTGTGTCTTGAATGAAGTTGAGCACTTTCTTAATGTTTTCGGTATTATCGGAAAGGATGTCTTTGATGTGGCCTATTATGTTATTTTTAGTTCGTTGGTTATTGAAGTTCTTACAGGTTAATAAGATGTGTTCTGTGGTGACAGGTTCTTTGCAGATGGTTCATATTGGAATTGGCTCTTTTTTGATTAGGTGTTGATGTGTGAGTTTTGTATGTCCAAGTCTCAGTCGCGTTAGTATCACTTGGTCTTGTCGGGCGAGTTGGGTTGAGGTTTTCCATAGGTTTGCGTCACTTTTTATTTTCCTTAGCTTGTTGTTGGTGATGTTTTTCCAGTCATTGTTGCGCTTTTCTTCCAGTTTCTGTTTTATGAGATTGAGAACATCGTCTTTTGTAGATTTACCTGTCATTACTCCTGTTTCATGCGCTTCGTCCGCTGTTTTATCGGCATGTTCATTTCCACAGATCCCCGAATGACCTGGGACCCATAGAAATGTGATGATGAATTTTTTATTCAGTAGTTGGTGTGTTTTAAATTGAATTTTTTGTATTATTGATATTGTATTGTATGGGTTTGTGATGGCTTTTATTGGGCTCATAGAGTCTGTGATAATAATAAATTTTTTATGATCTTCATCCTTCTCGATTTGATTTAGCGCCTTGAATATGGCGATAGCTTCTGCGGAGAAGTTCGAAGTATGTGGTGGTAGTTTGTATTTATGTGCAGAATCTATTGTCGTAAACGCACAGGCCGTTGTCATTGTTTTTTTTTTGAGCCATCTGTATAAATTTTTTTATATTGTTGGTATCTTTCTATTGTTTGATGAAATAATTGTTGATAAACCTGTGTTGGAGTAGAGTTTTTTGGTTTTTCGCTTAGTGTGTTGTTTGTGTTTATTTTTTCACAGATCCAGGGAGGTGTAGGTTTTGAGTTTTGTGTTTTGTAGATGTTGGATAGGATTTCTTTATTGGGAAGGTTGAAGGATTGTATTGTATGGTCAATTTGTAGTGAGATGGGTTTCGGTAGTGTTTTTCTTTTTTTGTATATATGTATGTGGGGGTTGGTTATTAATTTTTTTGTTATGTCATGTTTCTGTTTTTCTGTTGCATTTATGAAGTATTTTAATGTTAGGTATTCTCTTCTTACCGAGAGTGTATGTTCTCCTGCTTCACTGTATATTGATTTAACGGGGGTAGTTTTGTATGCTCCAGAAATAATTCTGAGGCAGGTGTTGTTGAGCGTGTCAATTGGTTTTAGTATAGTTTTTTTGGCCGCATTATAAATTTGGCATCCATATTCTATTTTTGGTCTAATCACTGTGCTATAATATTTAAAAAGAGTTTGGCGGTCTGCTCCCATGTTTCTGTTGGCAAGTATTTTGAGGATGTTTAGTTTTTTAAGTACGTCGCCTTTTAAAATATCAATATGGGTTTTCCAGCATAGTTTTTCGTCCATATGTAGTCCTAAATATTTGTGGTGTGTTGTGTTTTGTATTGGTTGATTATTTATGTGTAGCTGTAGGTTCTGTTTTTGTTTTCTGTGGAAACACATATATTTGGTTTTTTCGGTTGATATTTTAAGCCCGTTGGTGTCGCTCCACTTTTGTATTTTGTTTATGGTTTTTTGTAGGTATTTTTGAGCATATTGAGGATTTGGGGCGGATATGTATACGGTGAGGTCATCCGCGTAGAGTAGTACATTGGCAGGGAAGGTGATTTTTTCCGGTAAGTCGTTGATTGCTATGTTGAATAGCATGGCTGACAATACCGAGCCCTGGGGTGTTCCATTGATTTGGTTATGTGTGTCCGATGTTTCTGTGTGCACTTTTACGTTAAAAGTCCTTTTCTGTAGAAAGTCTTGGATATATGTTGGAAGGTTGCCTTTTATGTTCCATTTTTTTAGAGTTGACAGTATTTTGTATTGCCAGGTGGTGTCGAAAGCTTTTTCGAAATCAAAAAAAACGGCATATAAGTTGGAACGATTGGCAAAAGCATTTTTTATGTCTGAATCCAGTATAGTGAGGCAGTCGGGTGTGGACTTATTTTTTCTGAATCCATATTGTTTTGCATTTAGTAGTTTTTTTTCCTCTAGTATCCAGGTAAGTCTTTCATAAATCATTCTTTCCATTATCTTTTGGATGTGATTGATTAGTGATATTGGTCTATAACTACTGGGTGACAGTTTGTTTTTGTTTTCTTTGTATATAGGGATTGTGGTTGACTTTTTCCAACATTCCGGAATTTTCCCCACTTTCCAAATGTCGTTGAAAATTTTTAGGATATTGTCAATTGCTGTTGGGTGCAAATGCCTGATGGTCAGTATATTTATGTTATCCGGGCCGACTGCCTTGTTTTTTATTTGCTGGAGAGCTACGTTGAATTCATGTATGGTGAAGGGACTGTTGTAGTCGAGTTGTTCATTTGTGTTGAATTTTGGAGTTTCTTTTTCTTTTGTAGATTTGTATGTGATAAAGTTTTGACTGTATTGCGCATTGCTCGAGACATGGGAAAAGTAGTTTGCTAGTTGGTTTGCTATTTCTTTGTGATCTACGGATATGTTATTGTTGATTTGTAGTGCATTGATTTTTTCTGTGTATTTTTGTCCGGTGTTAAATCTTCTAATGTTTTGCCATATAATTTTGTCTGGGGTGTCTTTGTTTATCGCTTGAATAAAGTCGTTTTAGTTTTTTGTTCATGAATTTCTCGGCGAGCATTTGAGCGTGCTATTTTGAATTGCTCAAAATCATGTGTACTTTTTGTTTTTTTGAATTTTCTTAAGCAAGCTTTTCGCTTTTTCAATAGATTTCCTATGTCGGTTGTCCACCATGGTACTTGTTTTTTCGTTTGCGTAATTTTTTTTGTGGGTATATATTTTTGTATTGCCGTATGTATTGTGGTGTATAATTCCTCTATGTTTTTTGAAATTTTGTCTTCATTGTCCTGCGGGTCTTGGGTTTGCTGTGTTGGTATTTTTGTGTTGAGTGTAAAGTTTTCCCAGTCCGCTTTTTCAAATATATGTTTTGTTCGTGTATATTCTTGTATCTGTGTATTTCGGAATTTTATGTGTATCGGGTAGTGGTCGCTGGAACAGAGGTCAGAATGTGTGTTCCATTCTACCTTCGTTGTGAGATTTGTTGAACAAATCGTGACGTCTATAGCAGAGAAGGTACCTCTTGTTGTTAGGTGTGTTTTGTTTCCATTGTTAATTATGGAAATGTCATCGTTATTTAGTAATAGTTGTTCCATAATTTTACCCCTATGGCATGTTTGTGTACTACCAATTGTTGTTAAGTGTGTGTTTGTGTCTCCCAGAAGGAAGAATGGTTTTGGTAGTTGGTCGATTATGTTTTGCAGGTCGTTTAGGGAAAATTGTTTATTTGGTGGTATGTAAATGTTGCAGATTGTAAATGTTTGTGTTTTCGTAAGGTGAATTGTGGTTGTAATTGTTTGTAGTTCGGTTTGTATTTGGATTTCGTTTGAGAATATGTTTTTGTGTATATATGTTGCGACACCTCCGGATGCAATCTGCCCATCTTGATTGTCGAATCTATATTGTTTGTAGTTTTTTAATGGGGCATTGTGTTTTGGAAGGAGGTGAGTTTCTTGTAGACATATAACGTATGGCTGGTATTGGTTTATTAGTAATTCTAGTTCATTTTTTTTGTTATGAAATCCGTTTATGTTCCATTGTAGCATTCTATGTTCCATTGGAATGTTGTTCTTCGCTTTCGGAGCTGACAGCTGTTTCGTTAGAGTCCGATGATATATCTGTGTTTTTTGATAGTTTGTTTTTTAGTTTAGTAAGAGCCATTTTTACTGATCTGTTTTTTTGTACGTTTATTGTGTTGTATAAAATGTCTATTGTGTTTATGATATGCTCTGGTGTGGTATTGAATTTTTTGATTACTGGGTCTATTTTTTGTATTCGGTAGGTGTCAGTAATAAATTGCTTGAAATCGTTGAAATTAAAGACAAATCTTTCTGGTTCTTTTTCTATTGGCTCTTGGAATATGTCAATGTTTTCTAGAATGCTGTTTTTTGTTTTGTTTTTTGTTTTAGTTTTGGGCTGTTTGGATGTATTTATTTTTTGTTGTATTTTGTTTTGTGATGTATCGATCTGTGGTGTGTTGATATTGATTTGTGTTTGGTGTGTTGTGTCGTTTGGTTGTTTCGGTTTTTTGTGTGTTGTGGGTGGGGGTTCAATTTCGGATT
The DNA here is from genome assembly GCF_905475395.1 of Chrysoperla carnea. Lineage (NCBI taxonomy): Eukaryota > Metazoa > Arthropoda > Insecta > Neuroptera > Chrysopidae > Chrysoperla > Chrysoperla carnea. Next base: position 85,117 of record NW_025408253.1, read on the forward strand.
CGGGACTGCTTGAGTGAACCCTTTTTTTATCTTGAGTGTTAGGTGTGCAGATCTCGTTTGTGTTTGCTGTTTGCATATTAGTTGATGTTGTTTGGTTAAGTTCTGTGTTATTTTGTGTGTGAGTGGTAGTGTGGTCTGTTGAGTTTGTTGTTTCGGGTGTTGGTGTTTGATTATTTTTTGATTCTTCTGTATTTCCTTGAATGTTTCTACATCTGTCTTTTGTGTGCCCATGTCGATTACAATTTTCACATTTTTCAGTGTTTAGATGTATTCTATGTGTTTCGTCTTCATATTCTATTATAAATGAGTCCGGGATAGGGTTTTCAGGTTGTGGCAAGTAATATACTTGTCTTCTGCCACTATTTATGTGCACTAATTCTGGATTTGTCAGTTTGATTCGGGTTATTGGAGACGTAATTTTAACTCTATGCATTGTTAGTTGCTGTATAATTAATTCGTTCGGTATGTTTGGTGGTACGCTAATGATCATCCGTTTTGTCGGAGCTATTAGCTTTCTAATGGGTACTTGTTGCCCTTTGATTGTTATGTGTTTGTATACGTCTGTTATTTCGTCCGCCAATTCTTTAGTCTTAAGATATATGCATATACGGCCAAAGCTCATAGGATAGGCGTCTGTTACATGCTTGATATCTATTATGTTTTTTAGTGCAAGTATATGGTCTGTGAATTCAATATTTTCCATTTTTTGTATAACTATTGCATTGTGTTTTGATGGATACGTTTCAGTTTTAAGAATATTTGAATATGTTGATGTGTTTTGGTTTTGAGTTTGGTTAGTTTGTGTTGGGGTAGTTGTTGAGCTTGTTGGATGCATTTTGGATAATTTTGTTTGATTTTGAGGTGGTTTTGATGTAAGTATGTTTTTTTTTTGGTATTTGGTATAAAAATAGTTTTAAGTTGTTTGTTACTACTCACACAAGGTGAGTAGATAGGTATGTATTGATGTTGACAGCTAGTAGTTACTAGTTGTTTGTATCACATTTATATTATTATTAACTGATGTTTATATAATATATTTTTTTGGTAATTTAAACTGAGTTTGATCACAACAATTACATGTATTCACTGTTTCACTGTTAGATTCGTACTCTGAAAAATGTTTGAATTTTCGATTTTTCAACATGAGAGTCATGACTATACAAATCATTGAAATTTTGATCCAAGTAAGTCGAAATGTATACATAGAGGTCCTTTATGACTGGACTAAGTATAAATAAGCCAAAAATGATAAAATTTGACATTTTTCGATAGAAAAAACATTTTTTGAAAATATTCGATTTTTCAACATGAGAGTCATGACTATACAAATCATTGAAATTTTGATCCAAGTAAGTCAAAATGTATACATAGAGGTCCTTTATGACTGGACTAAGTATAAATAAGCCAAAAATGATAAAATTTGACATTTTTCGATAGAAAAAACATTTTTTGAAAATATTCGATTTTTCAACATGAGAGTCATGACTATACAAATCATTGAAATTTTGATCCAAGTAAGTAAAAATGTATAAATAGAATTCCTTTATGACTGGACTAAGTATAAATAAGCCAAAAATGATCAAATTTGACATTTTTCGATACAAAAAACATTTTTTGAAAATTTTCGATTTTTCAACATGAGAGTCATGACAATATAAATCATTGAAATTTGATCCAAGTAAGTCAAAATGTATACATAGAGGTCCTTGATGACTGGACTAAGTATAAATAAGCCAAAAATGATCAAATTTGACATTTTTCGATAGAAAAAACATTTTTTGAAAATTTTCGATTTTTCAACATGAGAGTCATGACTATACAAATCATTGAAATTTTGATCCAAGTAAGTCAAAATGTATACATAGAGGTCCTTTATGACTGGACTAAGTAGAAATAAGCCAAAAATGATGAAATTTGACATTTTTCGACAGAAAAAACATTTTTTGAAAATTTTCGATTTTTCAACATGAGAGTCATGACTATACAATTCATTGAAATTTTGATCCAAGTAAGTCAAATTGTATACATAAAGATCCTTTATGACTGGACTAAGTAGAAATAAGCCAAAAATGATCAAATTTGACATTTTTCGAAGGAAAAAACATTTTTTGAAAATTTTCGATTTTACAACTAGAAGGACCTCTATGTATACATGACTATACAAATCATTGAAATTTTGATCCAAGTAACTCAAAATGTATACATAGAGGTCCTTTATGACTGGACTAAGTATAAATAAGCCAAAAATGATCAAATTTAACATTTTTCGATAGAAAAAACATTTTTTGAAAATTTTCGATTTTACAACTAGAATGTCATGACTATACAAATCATTGAAATTTTGATCCATGTAAGTCAAAATGTAAACATAGAGGTCCTTTATGACTGGACTAAGTATAAATAAGCCAAAAATGATCAAATTTGACATTTTTCGATAGAAAAAACATTTTTTGAAAATTTCAGATTTTACAACTAGAATGTCATGACTATACAAATCATTGAAATTTTTATCCAAGTAAGTCAAAATGTATACATAGAGGTCTTTTATGACTGGACTAAGTATAAATAAGCCAAAAATGATCAAATTTGACATTTTTCGATAGAAAAAACATTTTTTGAAAATTTCCCATTTTACAACTAAAATGTCATGACTATACAAATCATTGAAATTTTGATCCAAGTAAGTCAAAATGTATACAAAGAGGTCCTTTATGACTGGACTAAGTAAAAATAAGCCAAAAATGATCAAATTTGACATTATTCGATAGAAAAAACATTTTTTGAAAATTTCCGATTTTACAACTAGAATGTCATGACTATACAAATCATTGAAATTTTGATCCAAGTAAGTCAAAATGTATACATAGAGGTCCTTTATGACTGGACTAAGTATAAATAAGCCAAAAATGATCAAATTTGACATTTTTCGATAGAAAAAAGATTTTTTGAAAATTTTCGATTTTTCAACATGAGAGTCATGACTATACAAATCATTGAAATTTTGATCCCAGTAAGTCAAAATGTATACAAAGAGGTCCTTTATGACTGGACTAAGTAGAAATAAGCCAAAAATGATCAAATTTGACATTTTTCGATAGAAAAAACATTTTTTGAAAATTTTCGATTTTTCAACATGAGAGTCATGACTATACAAATCATTGAAATTTTGATCCAAGTAAGTCAAAATGTATACATAGAGATCCTTTATGACTGGACTAAGTAGAAATAAGCCAAAAATGATCAAATTTGACATTTTTCGATAGAAAAAACATTTTTTGAAAATTTTCGATTTTACAACTAGAAGGACCTCTATGTATACATGACTATACAAATCATTGAAATTTTGATCCAAGTAAGTAAAAATGTATTCATAGAGGTCCTTTATGACTGGACTAAGTATAAATATGCCAAAAATGATCAAATTTGACATTTTTCGATAGAAAAAACATTTTTTGAAAATTTTCGATTTTTCAACATGTGAGTCATGACTATACAAATCATTGAAATTTTGATCCAAGTAACTCAAAATGTATACATAGAGGTCCTTTATGACTGGACTAAGTATAAATAAGCCAAAAATGATCAAATTTAACATTTTTCGATAGAAAAAACATTTTTTGAAAATTTTCGATTTTACAACTAGAATGTCATGACTATACAAATCATTGAAATTTTGATCCATGTAAGTCAAAATGTAAACAAAGAGGTCCTTTATGACTGGACTAAGTATAAATAAGCCAAAAATGATTAAATTTGACATTTTTCGATAGAAAAAACATTTTTTGAAAATTTTCGATTTTACAACTAGAATGTCATGACTATACAAATCATTGAAATTTTAATCCAAGTAAGTCAAAATGTATACATAGAGGTCCTTTATGACTGGACTAAGTATAAATAAGCCAAAAATGATCAAATTTGACATTTTTCGATAGAAAAAACATTTTTTGAAAATTTTCGATTTTTCAACATTAGAGTCATGACTATACAAATCATTGAAATTTTGATCCATGTAAGTCAAAATGTATACAAAGAGGTCCTTTATGACTGGACTAAGTAAAAATAAGCCAAAAATGATCAAATTTGACATTTTTCGATAGAAAAAACATTTTTTGAAAATTTCCGATTTTACAACTAGAATGTCATGACTATACAAATCATTGAAATTTTGATCCAAGTAAGTCAAAATGTATACATAGAGGTCCTTTATGACTGAACTAAGTATAAATAAGCCAAAAATGATCAAATTTGACATTTTTCGATAGAAAAAAGATTTTTTGAAAATTTTCGATTTTTCAACATGAGAATCATGACTATACAAATCATTGATTTTTTGATCCAAGTAAGTCAAATTGTATACATAGAGGTACTTTATGACTGGACTAAGTATAAATAAGCCAAAAATGATCAAATTTGACATTTTTCGATAGAAAAACATTTTTTGAAAATTTCCGATTTTCCAACATGAGAGTCATGACTATACAAATCATTGAAATTTTGATCCAAGTAAGTCAAAATGTATACATAGAATTCCTGTATGACTGGACTAAGTATAAGTAAGATAAAAATGATCAAATTTGACATTTTTCGATTGAAAAAACACTTTTGAAAATTTTCGATTTTTCAACATGAGAGTCATGACTATACAAATCATTGAAATTTTGATCCATGTAAGTCAAAATGTATACATAGAGGTCCTTTATGACTATACTAAGTATAAATAAGCAAAAAATGATCAAATTTGACATTATTCGATAGAAAAAACATTTTTTGAAAATTTTCGATTTTTCAACATGAGGAGTCATGACTATACAAATCATTGAAATTTTGATCCAAGTAGTCAAAAAGTATATATAGAGGTCCTTTATGACTGCACTAAGTATAAATAAGCCAAAAATGATCAAATTTGACATTTTTCGATAGAAAAACATTTTTTGAAAATTTTCGTTTTTCAACATGAGAGTCATGACTATACAAATCATTGAAATTTTGATCCAAGTAAGTCAAAATGTATACATAGAGGTCCTTTTTGACTGGACTAAGTATAAATAAGCCAAAAATGATCAAATTTGACATTTTTCGATAGAAAAAACATTTTTTGAAAATTTTCGATTTTTCAACATGTGAGTCATGACTATACAAATCATTGAAATTTTAATCCAAGTAACTCAAAATGTATACATAGAGGTCCTTTATGACTGGACTAAGTATAAATAAGCCAAAAATGATCAAATTTAACATTTTTCGATAGAAAAAACATTTTTTGAAAATTTTCGATTTTACAACTAGAATGTCATGACTATACAAATCATTGAAATTTTGATCCATGTAAGTCAAAATGTAAACATAGAGGTCCTTTATGACTGGACTAAGTATAAATAAGCCAAAAATGATCAAATTTGACATTTTTCGATAGAAAAAACATTTTTTGAAAATTTCAGATTTTACAACTAGAATGTCATGACTATACAAATCATTGAAATTTTAATCCAAGTAAGTCAAAATGTATACATAGAGGTCTTTTATGACTGGACTAAGTATAAATAAGCCAAAAATGATCAAATTTGACATTTTTCGATAGAAAAAACATTTTTTGAAAATTTTCGATTTTTCAACATTAGAGTCATGACTATACAAATCATTGAAATTTTGATCCAAGTAAGTCAAAATGTATACATAGGATCCTTTGTGACTGGACTAAGTATAAAAAAAAGCCAAAAATGATCAAATTTGACATTTATCGATAGGAAAAACATTTTTTGAAAATTTTCGATTTTTTAACAAGAATGTCATGACTATACAAATCATTGAAATTTTGATCCAAGTAAGTCAAAATGTATACATAAAGGTCCTTTATGACTTGACTAAGTATAAATAAGCCAAAAATGATCAAATTTGACATTATTCGATAGAAAAAAGATTTTTTGAAAATTTTCGATTTTTCAACTTGAGAGTCATGACTGTACAAATCATTGAAATTTTGATCCAAGTAAGTCAAATTGTATACATAGAGGTCCTTTATGACTGGACTAAGTATAAATAAGCCAAAAATGATCAAATTTGACATTTTTCGATAGAAAAACATTTTTTGAAAATTTCCGATTTTCCAACATGAGAGTCATGACTATACAAATCATTGAAATTTTGATCCAAGTAAGTCAAAATGTATACATAGAATTCCTGTATGACTGGAATAAGTATAAATAAGATAAAAATGATCAAACTTGACATTTTTCGATTGAAAAAACACTTTTTGAAAATTTTCGATTTTTGAACATGAGAGTCATGACTCTACAAATCATTGAAATTTTGATCCAAGTACGTCAAATTGTATACAAAGAGGTCCTTTATGACTGGACTAAGTAAAAATAAGCCAAAAATGATCAAATTTGACATTTTTCGATAGAAAAAACATTTTTTGAAAATATTCGATTTTTCAACATGAGAGTCATGACTATACAAATCATTGAAATTTTGATCCAAATAAGTCAAAATGTATACATAGAGGTCCTTTGTGACTGGACTAAGTATAAAAAAAGCCAAAAATGATCAAATTTGACATTTTTCGATAGGAAAAACATTTTTTGAAAATTTTCTATTTTTTAACAAGAATGTCATGACTATACAAATCATTGAAATTTTGATCCAAGTAAGTCAAAATGTATACATAAAGGTCCTTTATGACTTGACTAAGTATAAATAAGCCAAAAATGATCAAATTTGACATTATTCGATAGCAAAAAGATTTTTTGAAAATTTTCGATTTTTCAACGTGAGAGTTATGACTATACAAATCATTAAAATTTTGATCCAAGTAAGTCAAAATGTATACATAAAGGTCCTTTATGACTTGACTAAGTATAAATAAGCCAAAAATGATCAAATTTTACATTATTCGATAGAAAAAAGATTTTTTGAAAATTTTCGATTTTTCAACATGAGAGTCATGACTATACAAATCATTGAAATTTTGATCCAAGTAAGTCAAATTGTATACAAAGAGGTCCTTTATGACTGGACTAAGTAAAAATAAGCCAAAAATGATCAAATTTGACATTTTTCGATAGAAAAAACCTTTTTTTGAAAATTTCCGATTTTACAACTAGAATGTCATGACTATACAAATCATTGAAATTTTGATCCAAGTAAGTCAAAATGTATACATAAAATTCCTTTATGACTTGACTAAGTATAAATAAGCCAAAAATGATCAAATTTGACATTATTCGATAGAAAAAAGATTTTTTGAAAATTTTCGATTTTTCAACATGAGAGTCATGACTACACAAATCATTGAAATTTTGATCCAAGTAAGTCAAATTGTATACATAGAGGTCCTTTATGACTGGACTAAGTATAAATAAGCCAAAAATGATCAAATTTGACATTTTTCGATAGAAAAACATTTTTTGAAAATTTCCGATTTTCCAACATGAGAGTCATGACTATACAAATCATTGAAATTTTGATCCAAGTAAGTCAAAATGTATACATAGAATTCCTGTATGACTGGAATAAGTATAAATAAGATAAAAATGATCAAACTTGACATTTTTCGATTGAAAAAACACTTTTTGAAAATTTTCGATTTTTGAACATGAGAGTCATGACTATACAAATCATTGAAATTTTGATCCATGTAAGTCAAAATGTTTACATAGAGGTCCTTTATGACTGGACTAAGTATAAATAAGCCAAAAATGATCAAATTTGACATTATTCGATAGAAAAAACATTTTTTGAAAATTTTCGATTTTTCAACATGAGAGTCATGACTATACAAATCATTGAAATTTTGATCCAAGTAAGTCAAAATGTATACATAGAGGTCCTTTATGACTGCACTAAGTATAAATAAGCCAAAAATGATCAAATTTGACATTTTTCGATAGAAAAATATTTTTTGAAAATTTCCGATTTTCCAACATGAGAGTCATGACTATACAAATCATTGAAATTTTGATCCAAGTAAGTCAAAATGTATACATAGAGGTCCTTTATGACTGCACTAAGTATAAATAAGCCAAAAATGATCAAATTTGACATTTTTCGATAGAAAAACATTTTTTGAAAATTTTCGATTTTTCAACATGAGAGTCATGACTATACAAATCATTGAAATTTTGATCCAAGTAAGTCAAAATGTATACATATAGGTCCTTTATGACTGGACTAAGTATAAATAAGCGAAAAATGATCAAAATTGACATTTTTCGATAGAAAAAACATTTTTTGAAAATTTTCGATTTTACAACTAGAATGTCGTGACTATACAAATCATTGAAATTTTGATCCAAGTAAGTCAAAATGTATACATAGAGGTCCTTAATGACTGGATTACGTAGAAATAAGCCAAAAATGATCAAATTTGACATTTTTCGATAGAAAAAACATTTTTTGGAAATTTTCGATTTTTCAACATGAGAGTCATGACTATACAAGTCATTGAAATTTTCATCCAAGTAAGTCAAAATGTATTAATAGAGGTCCTTTATGACTGGACTAAGTATAAATAAGCCAAAAATGATCAAATTTGACATTTTTCGATAGAAAAAACATTTTTTGAAAATTTTCGATTTTACAACTAGAAGGACCTCTATGTATACATGACTATACAAATCATTGAAATTTTGATCCCAGTAACTCAAAATGTATACATAGAGGTCCTTTATGACTGGACTAAGTATAAATAAGCCAAAAATGATCAAATTTAACATTTTTCGATAGAAAAAACATTTTTTGAAAATTTTCGATTTTACAACTAGAATGTCATGACTATACAAATCATTGAAATTTTGATCCATGTAAGTCAAAATGTAAACATAGAGGTCCTTTATGACTGGACTAAGTAAAAATAAGCCAAAAATGATCAAATTTGACATTTTTCGATAGAAAAAACATTTTTTGAAAATTTCCGATTTTACAACTAGAATGTCATGACTATACAAATCATTGAAATTTTGATCCAAGTAAGTCAAAATGTATACATAGAGGTCCTTTATGACTGGACTAAGTATAAATAAGCCAAAAATGATCAAATTTGACATTTTTCGATAGAAAAAAGATTTTTTGACAATTTTCGATTTTTCAACATGAGAGTCATGACTATACAAATCATTGAAATTTTGATCCCAGTAAGTCAAAATGTATACAAAGAGGTCCTTTATGACTGGACTAAGTAGAAATAAGCCAAAAATGATCAAATTTGACATTTTTCGATAGAAAAAACATTTTTTGAAAATTTTCGATTTTTCAACATGAGAGTCATGACTATACAAATCATTGAAATTTTGATCCAAGTAAGTCAAAATGTATACATAGAGATCCTTTATGACTGGACTAAGTAGAAATAAGCCAAAAATGATCAAGTTTGACATTTTTCGATAGAAAAAACATTTTTTGAAAATTTTCGATTTTACAACTAGAAGGACCTCTATGTATACATGACTATACAAATCATTGAAATTTTGATCCAAGTAAGTAAAAATGTATACATAGAGGTCCTTTATGACTGGACTAAGTATAAATATGCCAAAAATGATCAAATTTGACATTTTTCGATAGAAAAAACATTTTTTGAAAATTTTCGATTTTTCAACATGTGAGTCATGACTATACAAATCATTGAAATTTTGATCCAAGTAACTCAAAATGTATACATAGAGGTCCTTTATGACTGGACTAAGTATAAATAAGCCAAAAATGATCAAATTTAACATTTTCGATTTTCCAACATGAGAGTCATGACTATACAAATCATTGAAATTTTGATCCAAGTAAGTCAAAATGTATACATAGAATTCCTGTATGACTGGAATAAGTATAAATAAGATAAAAATGATCAAATTTGAAATTTTTCGAAAGAAAAAACATTTTTTGAAAATTTTCGATTTTTCAACATGAGAGTCATGACTATACAAATCATTGAAATTTTGATCCAAGTAAGTCAAAATGTATACATATAGGTCCTTTATGACTGGACTAAGTATAAATAAGCGAAAAATGATCAAAATTGACATTTTTCGATAGAAAAAACATTTTTTGAAAATTTTCGATTTTACAACTAGAATGTCGTGACTATACAAATCATTGAAATTTTGATCCAAGTAAGTCAAAATGTATACATAGAGGTCCTTAATGACTGGATTACGTAGAAATAAGCCAAAAATGATCAAATTTGACATTTTTCGATAGAAAAAACATTTTTTGGAAATTTTCGATTTTTCAACATGAGAGTCATGACTATACAAGTCATTGAAATTTTCATCCAAGTAAGTCAAAATGTATTAATAGAGGTCCTTTATGACTGGACTAAGTATAAATAAGCCAAAAATGATCAAATTTGACATTTGTCGATAGAAAAAACATTTTTTGAAAATTTTCGATTTTTCAACATTAGAGTCATGACTATACACATCATTGAAATTTTGATCCAAGTAAGTCAAAATGTATACATAGAGGTCCTTTATGACTGGACTAAGTATAAAGAAAGCCAAAAATGATCAAATTTGACATTTTTCGAAGGAAAAAACATTTTTTGAAAATTTTCGATTTTACAACTAGAAGGACCTCTATGTATACATGACTATACAAATCATTGAAATTTTGATCCAAGTAACTCAAAATGTATACATAGAGGTCCTTTATGACTGGACTAAGTATAAATAAGCCAAAAATGATCAAATTTGACATTTTTCGATAGAAAAAACATTTTTTGAAAATTTTCGATTTTACAACTAGAATGTCATGACTATACAAATCATTGAAATTTTGATCCATGTAAGTCAAAATGTAAACATAGAGGTCCTTTATGACTGGACTAAGTATAAATAAGCCAAAAATGATCAAATTTGACATTTTTCGATAGAAAAAACATTTTTTGAAAATTTCAGATTTTACAACTAGAATGTCATGACTATACAAATCATTGAAATTTTTATCCAAGTAAGTCAAAATGTATACATAGAGGTCTTTTATGACTGGACTAAGTATAAATAAGCCAAAAATGATCAAATTTGACATTTTTCGATAGAAAAAACATTTTTTGAAAATTTTCGATTTTTCAACATTAGAGTCATGACTATACAAATCATTGAAATTTTGATCCAAGTAAGTCAAAATGTATACAAAGAGGTCCTTTATGACTGGACTAAGTAAAAATAAGCCAAAAATGATCAAATTTGACATTTTTCGATAGAAAAAACATTTTTTGAAAATTTCCGATTTTACAACTAGAATGTCATGACTATACAAATCATTGAAATTTTGATCCAAGTAAGTCAAAATGTATACATAGAGGTCCTTTATGACTGGACTAAGTATAAATAAGCCAAAAATGATCAAATTTGACATTTTTCGATAGAAAAAAGATTTTTTGACAATTTTCGATTTTTCAACATGAGAGTCATGACTATACAAATCATTGAAATTTTGATCCCAGTAAGTCAAAATGTATACATAGAATTCCTGTATGACTGGAATAAGTATAAATAAGATAAAAATGATCAAATTTGAAATTTTTCGAAAGAAAAAACATTTTTTGAAAATTTTCGATTTTTCAACATGAGAGTCATGACTATACAAATCATTGAAATTTTGATCCAAGTAAGTCAAAATGTATACATATAGGTCCTTTATGACTGGACTAAGTATAAATAAGCGAAAAATGATCAAAATTGACATTTTTCGATAGAAAAAACATTTTTTGAAAATTTTCGATTTTACAACTAGAATGTCGTGACTATACAAATCATTGAAATTTTGATCCAAGTAAGTCAAAATGTATACATAGAGGTCCTTAATGACTGGATTACGTAGAAATAAGCCAAAAATGATCAAATTTGACATTTTTCGATAGAAAAAACATTTTTTGGAAATTTTCGATTTTTCAACATGAGAGTCATGACTATACAAGTCATTGAAATTTTCATCCAAGTAAGTCAAAATGTATTAATAGAGGTCCTTTATGACTGGACTAAGTATAAATAAGCCAAAAATGATCAAATTTGACATTTGTCGATAGAAAAAACATTTTTTGAAAATTTTCGATTTTTCAACATTAGAGTCATGACTATACACATCATTGAAATTTTGATCCAAGTAAGTCAAAATGTATACATAGAGGTCCTTTATGACTGGACTAAGTATAAAGAAAGCCAAAAATGATCAAATTTGACATTTTTCGAAGGAAAAAACATTTTTTGAAAATTTTCGATTTTACAACTAGAAGGACCTCTATGTATACATGACTATACAAATCATTGAAATTTTGATCCAAGTAACTCAAAATGTATACATAGAGGTCCTTTATGACTGGACTAAGTATAAATAAGCCAAAAATGATCAAATTTGACATTTTTCGATAGAAAAAACATTTTTTGAAAATTTTCGATTTTACAACTAGAATGTCATGACTATACAAATCATTGAAATTTTTATCCAAGTAAGTCAAAATGTATACATAGAGGTCTTTTATGACTGGACTAAGTATAAATAAGCCAAAAATGATCAAATTTGACATTTTTCGATAGAAAAAAGATTTTTTGACAATTTTCGATTTTTCAACATGAGAGTCATGACTATACAAATCATTGAAATTTTGATCCCAGTAAGTCAAAATGTATACAAAGAGGTCCTTTATGACTGGACTAAGTAGAAATAAGCCAAAAATGATCATATTTGACATTTTTCGATAGAAAAAACATTTTTTGAAAATTTTCGATTTTTCAACATGAGAGTCATGACTATACAAATCATTGAAATTTTGATCCAAGTAAGTCAAAATGTATACATAGAGATCCTTTATGACTGGACTAAGTAGAAATAAGCCAAAAATGATCAAATTTGACATTTTTCGATAGAAAAAACATTTTTTGAAAATTTTCGATTTTACAACTAGAAGAACCTCTATGTATACATGACTATACAAATCATTGAAATTTTGATCCAAGTAACTCAAAATGTATACATAGAGGTCCTTTATGACTGGACTAAGTATAAATAAGCCAAAAATGATCAAATTTAACATTTTTCGATAGAAAAAACATATTTTGAAAATTTCAGATTTTACAACTAGATTGTCATGACTATACAAATCATTGAAATTTTAATCCAAGTAAGTCAAAATGTATACATAGAGGTCTTTTATGACTGGACTAAGTATAAATAAGCCAAAAATGATCAAATTTGACATTTTTCGATAGAAAAAACATTTTTTGAAAATTTTCGATTTTTCTACATTAGAGTCATGACTATACAAATCATTGAAATTTTGATCCAAGTAAGTCAAAATGTATACATAGAGGTCCTTTATGACTGAACTAAGTATAAATAAACCAAAAATGATCAAATTTGACATTTTTCGATAGAAAAAAGATTTTTTGAAAATTTCCGATTTTCCAACATGAGAGTCATGACTATACAAATCATTGAAATTTTGATCCAAGTAAGTCAAAATGTATACATAGAGGTCCTTTTTGACTGGACTAAGTATAAATAAGCCAAAAATGATCAAATTTGACATTTTTCGATAGAAAAAACATTTTTTGAAAATTTTCGATTTTTCAACATGAGAGTCATGACTATACAAATCATTGAAATTTTAATCCAAGTAACTCAAAATGTATACATAGAGGTCCTTTATGACTGGACTAAGTATAAATAAGCCAAAAATGATCAAATTTAACATTTTTCGATAGAAAAAACATTTTTTGAAAATTTTCGATTTTAAAACTAGAATGTCATGACTATACAAATCATTGAAATTTTGATCCATGTAAGTCAAAATGTAAACATAGAGGTCCTTTATGACTGGACTAAGTATAAATAAGCCAAAAATGATCAAATTTGACATTTTTCGATAGAAAAAACATTTTTTGAAAATTTTCGATTTTTCAACATGAGAGTCATGACTATACAAATCATTGAAATTTTGATCCAAGTAAGTCAAATTGTATACATAGAGGTCCTATATGACTGGACTAAGTATAAATAAGCCAAAAATGATCAAATTTGACATTTTTCGATAGAAAAACATTTTTTGAAAATTTCCGATTTTCCAACATGAGAGTCATGACTATACAAATCATTGAAATTTTGATCCAAGTAAGTCAAAATGCATACATAGAATTCCTGTATGACTGGAATAAGTATAAATAAGATAAAAATGATCAAACTTGACATTTTTCGATTGAAAAAACACTTTTTGAAAATTTTCGATTTTTGAACATAAGAGTCATGACTATACAAATCATTGAAATTTTGATCCAAGTAAGTCAAATTTGTATACAAAGAGGTCCTTTATGACTGGACTAAGTAAAAATAAGCCAAAAATGATCAAATTTGACATTTTTCGATAGAAAAAACATTTTTTGAAAATTTTCGATTTTTCAACATTAGAGTCATGACTTTACAAATCATTGAAATTTTGATCCAAGTAAGTCAAAATGTATACATAGAGGTCCTTTGTGACTGGACTAAGTATAAAAAAAGCCAAAAATGATCAAATTTGACGTTTTTCGAAAGGAAAAACATTTTTTGAAAATTTTCTATTTTTTAACAAGAATGTCATGACTATACAAATCATTGAAATTTTGATCCAAGTAAGTCAAAATGTATACATAAAGGTCCTTTATGACTTGACTAAGTATAAATAAGCCAAAAATGATCAAATTTGACATTATTCGATAGCAAAAAGATTTTTTGAAAATTTTCGATTTTTCAACATGAGAGTTATGACTATACAAATCATTGAAATTTTGATCCAAGTAAGTCAAAATGTATATATAAAGATCCTTTATGACTTGACTAAGTATAAATAAGCCAAAAATGATCAAATTTTACATTATTCGATAGAAAAAAGATTTTTTGAAAATTTTCGACTTTTCAACATGAGAGACATGACTATACAAATCATTGAAATTTTGATCCAAGTAAGCCAAATTGTATACAAAGAGGTCCTTTATGACTGGACTAAGTAAAAATAAGCCAAAAATGATCCAATTTGACATTTTTCGATAGAAAAAATTTTTTTTTTGAAAATTTCCGATTTTACAACTAGAATGTCATGACTATACAAATCATTGAAATTTTGATCCAAGTAAGTCAAAATGTATACATTAAGGTCCTTTATGACTTGACTAAGTATAAATAAGCCAAAAATGATCAAATTTGACATTATTCGATAGAAAAAAGATTTTTTGAAAATTTTCGATTTTTCAACATGAGAGTCATGACTACACAAATCATTGAAATTTTGATCCAAGTAAGTTAAATTGTATACATAGAATTCCTGTATGACTGGAATAAGTATAAATAAGATAAAAATGATCAAATTTAACATTTTTCGATAGAAAAAACATTTTTTGAAAATTTTCGATTTTACAACTAGAATGTCATGACTATACAAATCATTGAAATTTTGATCCATGTAAGTCAAAATGTAAACATAGAGGTCCTTTATGACTGGACTAAGTATAAATAAGCCAAAAATGATCAAATTTGACATTTTTCGATAGAAAAAACATTTTTTGAAAATTTCAGATTTTACAACTAGAATGTCGTGACTATACAAATCATTGAAATTTTAATCCAAGTAAGTCAAAATGTATACATAGAGGTCTTTTATGACTGGACTAAGTATAATAAGCCAAAAATGATCAAATTTGACATTTTTCGATAGAAAAAACATTTTTTGAAAATTTTCGATTTTTCAACTAGAAGAACCTCTATGTATACATGACTATACAAATCATTGAAATTTTGATCCAAGTAAGTCAAAATGTATACATTAAGGTCCTTTATGACTTGACTAAGTATAAATAAGCCAAAAATGATCAAATTTGACATTATTCGATAGAAAAAAGATTTTTTGAAAATTTTCGATTTTTCAACATGAGAGTCATGACTACACAAATCATTGAAATTTTGATCCAAGTAAGTTAAATTGTATACATAGAATTCCTGTATGACTGGAATAAGTATAAATAAGATAAAAATGATCAAATTTAACATTTTTCGATAGAAAAAACATTTTTTGAAAATTTTCGATTTTACAACTAGAATGTCATGACTATACAAATCATTGAAATTTTGATCCATGTAAGTCAAAATGTAAACATAGAGGTCCTTTATGACTGGACTAAGTATAAATAAGCCAAAAATGATCAAATTTGACATTTTTCGATAGAAAAAACATTTTTTGAAAATTTCAGATTTTACAACTAGAATGTCGTGACTATACAAATCATTGAAATTTTAATCCAAGTAAGTCAAAATGTATACATAGAGGTCTTTTATGACTGGACTAAGTATAATAAGCCAAAAATGATCAAATTTGACATTTTTCGATAGAAAAAACATTTTTTGAAAATTTTCGATTTTTCAACATTAGAGTCATGACTATACAAATCATTGAAATTTTGATCCAAGTAAGTCAAAATGTATACATAGGATCCTTTGTGACTGGACTAAGTATAAAAAAAAGCCAAAAATGATCAAATTTGACATTTTTCGATAGGAAAAACATTTTTTGAAAATTTTCGATTTTTTAACAAGAATGTCATGACTATACAAATCATTGAAATTTTGATCCAAGTAAGTCAAAATGTATACATAAAGGTCCTTTATGACTTGACTAAGTATAAATAAGCCAAATTTATCAAATTTGACATTATTCGATAGAAAAAAGATTTTTTGAAAATTTTCGATTTTTCAACATGAGAGTCATGACTATACAAATCATTGAAATTTTGATCCAAGTAAGTCAAATTGTATACATAGAGGTCCTTTATGACTGGACTAAGTATAAATAAGCCAAAAATGATCAAATTTGACATTTTTCGATAGAAAAACATTTTTTGAAAATTTCCGATTTTCCAACATGAGAGTCATGACTATACAAATCATTGAAATTTTGATCCAAGTAAGTCAAAATGCATACATAGAATTCCTGTATGACTGGAATAAGTATAAATAAGATAAAAATGATCAAACTTGACATTTTTCGATTGAAAAAACACTTTTTGAAAATTTTCGATTTTTGAACATAAGAGTCATGACTATACAAATCATTGAAATTTTGATCCAAGTAAGTCAAATTGTATACAAAGAGGTCCTTTATGACTGGACTAAGTAAAAATAAGCCAAAAATGATCAAATTTGACATTTTTCGATAGAAAAAACATTTTTTGAAAATTTTCGATTTTTCAACATTAGAGTCATGACTTTACAAATCATTGAAATTTTGATCCAAGTAAGTCAAAATGTATACATAGAGGTCCTTTGTGACTGGACTAAGTATAAAAAAAGCCAAAAATGATCAAATTTGACATTTTTCGAAAGGAAAAACATTTTTTGAAAATTTTCTATTTTTTAACAAGAATGTCATGACTATACAAATCATTGAAATTTTGATCCAAGTAAGTCAAAATGTATACATAAAGGTCCTTTATGACTTGACTAAGTATAAATAAGCCAAAAATGATCAAATTTGACATTATTCGATAGCAAAAAGATTTTTTGAAAATTTTCGATTTTTCAACATGAGAGTTATGACTATACAAATCATTGAAATTTTGATCCAAGTAAGTCAAAATGTATACATAAAGATCCTTTATGACTTGACTAAGTATAAATAAGCCAAAAATGATCAAATTTTACATTATTCGATAGAAAAAAGATTTTTTGAAAATTTTCGACTTTTCAACATGAGAGACATGACTATACAAATCATTGAAATTTTGATCCAAGTAAGTCAAATTGTATACAAAGAGGTCCTTTATGACTGGACTAAGTAAAAATAAGCCAAAAATGATCCAATTTGACATTTTTCGATAGAAAAAATTTTTTTTTTGAAAATTTCCGATTTTACAACTAGAATGTCATGACTATACAAATCATTGAAATTTTGATCCAAGTAAGTCAAAATGTATACATTAAGGTCCTTTATGACTTGACTAAGTATAAATAAGCCAAAAATGATCAAATTTGACATTATTCGATAGAAAAAAGATTTTTTGAAAATTTTCGATTTTTCAACATGAGAGTCATGACTACACAAATCATTGAAATTTTGATCCAAGTAAGTTAAATTGTATACATAGAATTCCTGTATGACTGGAATAAGTATAAATAAGATAAAAATGATCAAATTTAACATTTTTCGATAGAAAAAACATTTTTTGAAAATTTTCGATTTTACAACTAGAATGTCATGACTATACAAATCATTGAAATTTTGATCCATGTAAGTCAAAATGTAAACATAGAGGTCCTTTATGACTGGACTAAGTATAAATAAGCCAAAAATGATCAAATTTGACATTTTTCGATAGAAAAAACATTTTTTGAAAATTTCAGATTTTACAACTAGAATGTCGTGACTATACAAATCATTGAAATTTTAATCCAAGTAAGTCAAAATGTATACATAGAGGTCTTTTATGACTGGACTAAGTATAATAAGCCAAAAATGATCAAATTTGACATTTTTCGATAGAAAAAACATTTTTTGAAAATTTTCGATTTTTCAACATTAGAGTCATGACTATACAAATCATTGAAATTTTGATCCAAGTAAGTCAAAATGTATACATAGGATCCTTTGTGACTGGACTAAGTATAAAAAAAAGCCAAAAATGATCAAATTTGACATTTTTCGATAGGAAAAACATTTTTTGAAAATTTTCGATTTTTTAACAAGAATGTCATGACTATACAAATCATTGAAATTTTGATCCAAGTAAGTCAAAATGTATACATAAAGGTCCTTTATGACTTGACTAAGTATAAATAAGCAAAAAATGATCAAATTTGACATTATTCGATAGAAAAAAGATTTTTTGAAAATTTTCGATTTTTCAACATGAGAGTCATGACTATACAAATCATTGAAATTTTGATCCAAGTAAGTCAAATTGTATACATAGAGGTCCTTTATGACTGGACTAAGTATAAATAAGCCAAAAATGATCAAATTTGACATTTTTCGATAGAAAAACATTTTTTGAAAATTTCCGATTTTCCAACATGAGAGTCATGACTATACAAATCATTGAAATTTTGATCCAAGTAAGTTAAAATGTATACATAGAATTCCTGTATGACTGGAATAAGTATAAATAAGATAAAAATGATCAAACTTGACATTTTTCGATTGAAAAAACACTTTTTGAAAATTTTCGATTTTTGAACATGAGAGTCATGACTATACAAATCATTGAAATTTTGATCCAAGTAAGTCAAATTGTATACAAAGAGGTCCTTTATGACTGGACTAAGTAAAAATAAGCCAAAAATGATCAAATTTGACATTTTTCGATAGAAAAAACATTTTTTGAAAATTTTCGATTTTTCAACATTAGAGTCATGACTATACAAATCATTGAAATTTTCATCCAAGTAAGTCAAAATGTATACATAGAGGTCCTTTGTGACTGGACTAAGTATAAAAAAAGCCAAAAATGATCAAATTTGACATTTTTCGATAGGAAAAACATTTTTTGAAAATTTTCTATTTTTTAACAAGAATGTCATGACTATACAAATCATTGAAATTTTGATCCAAGTAAGTCAAAATGTATACATAAAGGTCCTTTTTGACTTGACTAAGTATAAATAAGCCAAAAATGATCAAATTTGACATTATTCGATAGCAAAAAGATTTTTTGAAAATTTTCGATTTTTCAACATGAGAGTTATGACTATACAAATCATTGAAATTTTGATCCAAGTAAGTCAAAATGTATACATAAAGGTCCTTTATGACTTGACTAAGTATAAATAAGCCAAAAATGATCAAATTTTACATTATTCGATAGAAAAAAGATTTTTTAAAAATTTTCGATTTTTCAACATGAGAGTCATGACTATACAAATCATTGAAATTTTGATCCAAGTAAGTCAAAATGTATACATAGAGGTCCTTAATGACTGGATTACGTAGAAATAAGCCAAAAATGATCAAATTTGACATTTTTCGATAGAAAAAACATTTTTTGGAAATTTTCGATTTTTCAACATGAGAGTCATGACTATACAAGTCATTGAAATTTTGATCCAAGTAAGTCAAAATGTATACATAGAATTCCTGTATGACTGGAATAAGTATAAATAAGATAAAAATGATCAAATTTGAAATTTTTCGATAGAAAAAACATTTTTTGAAAATTTTCGATTTTTCAACATGAGAGTCATGACTATACAAATCATTGAAATTTTGATCCAAGTAAGTCAAAATGTATACATATAGGTCCTTTATGACTGGACTAAGTATAAATAAGCGAAAAATGATCAAATTTGACATTTTTCGATAGAAAAAACATTTTTTGAAAATTTTCGACTTTTCAACATGAGAGTCATGACTATACAAATCATTGAAATTTTGATCCAAGTAAGTCAAATTGTATACAAAGAGGTCCTTTATGACTGGACTAAGTAAAAATAAGCCAAAAATGATCCAATTTGACATTTTTCGATAGAAAAAATTTTTTTTTTGAAAATTTCCGATTTTACAACTAGAATGTCATGACTATACAAATCATTGAAATTTTGATCCAAGTGAGTCAAAATGTATACATTAAGGTCCTTTATGACTTGACTAAGTATAAATAAGCCAAAAATGATCAAATTTGACATTATTCGATAGAAAAAAGATTTTTTGAAAATTTTCGATTTTTCAACATGAGAGTCATGACTACACAAATCATTGAAATTTTGATCCAAGTAAGTTAAATTGTATACATAGAATTCCTGTATGACTGGAATAAGTATAAATAAGATAAAAATGATCAAATTTAACATTTTTCGATAGAAAAAACATTTTTTGAAAATTTTCGATTTTACAACTAGAATGTCATGACTATACAAATCATTGAAATTTTGATCCATGTAAGTCAAAATGTAAACATAGAGGTCCTTTATGACTGGACTAAGTATAAATAAGCCAAAAATGATCAAATTTGACATTTTTCGATAGAAAAAACATTTTTTGAAAATTTCAGATTTTACAACTAGAATGTCGTGACTATACAAATCATTGAAATTTTAATCCAAGTAAGTCAAAATGTATACATAGAGGTCTTTTATGACTGGACTAAGTATAATAAGCCAAAAATGATCAAATTTGACATTTTTCGATAGAAAAAACATTTTTTGAAAATTTTCGATTTTTCAACATTAGAGTCATGACTATACAAATCATTGAAATTTTGATCCAAGTAAGTCAAAATGTATACATAGGATCCTTTGTGACTGGACTAAGTATAAAAAAAAGCCAAAAATGATCAAATTTGACATTTTTCGATAGGAAAAACATTTTTTGAAAATTTTCGATTTTTTAACAAGAATGTCATGACTATACAAATCATTGAAATTTTGATCCAAGTAAGTCAAAATGTATACATAAAGGTCCTTTATGACTTGACTAAGTATAAATAAGCCAAAAATGATCAAATTTGACATTATTCGATAGAAAAAAGATTTTTTGAAAATTTTCGATTTTTCAACATGAGAGTCATGACTATACAAATCATTGAAATTTTGATCCAAGTAAGTCAAATTGTATACATAGAGGTCCTTTATGACTGGACTAAGTATAAATAAGCCAAAAATGATCAAATTTGACATTTTTCGATAGAAAAACATTTTTTGAAAATTTCCGATTTTCCAACATGAGAGTCATGACTATACAAATCATTGAAATTTTGATCCAAGTAAGTCAAAATGTATACATAGAATTCCTGTATGACTGGAATAAGTATAAATAAGATAAAAATGATCAAACTTGACATTTTTCGATTGAAAAAACACTTTTTGAAAATTTTCGATTTTTGAACATGAGAGTCATGACTATACAAATCATTGAAATTTTGATCCAAGTAAGTCAAATTGTATACAAAGAGGTCCTTTATGACTGGACTAAGTAAAAATAAGCCAAAAATGATCAAATTTGACATTTTTCGATAGAAAAAACATTTTTTGAAAATTTTCGATTTTTCAACATTAGAGTCATGACTATACAAATCATTGAAATTTTCATCCAAGTAAGTCAAAATGTATACATAGAGGTCCTTTGTGACTGGACTAAGTATAAAAAAAGCCAAAAATGATCAAATTTGACATTTTTCGATAGGAAAAACATTTTTTGAAAATTTTCTATTTTTTAACAAGAATGTCATGACTATACAAATCATTGAAATTTTGATCCAAGTAAGTCAAAATGTATACATAAAGGTCCTTTTTGACTTGACTAAGTATAAATAAGCCAAAAATGATCAAATTTGACATTATTCGATAGCAAAAAGATTTTTTGAAAATTTTCGATTTTTCAACATGAGAGTTATGACTATACAAATCATTGAAATTTTGATCCAAGTAAGTCAAAATGTATACATAAAGGTCCTTTATGACTTGACTAAGTATAAATAAGCCAAAAATGATCAAATTTTACATTATTCGATAGAAAAAAGATTTTTTGAAAATTTTCGATTTTTCAACATGAGAGTCATGACTATACAAATCATTGAAATTTTGGTCCAAGATAGTCAAATTGTATACAAAGAGGGCTTTTATGACTGGACTAAGTAAAAATAAGCCAAAAATGATCAAATTTGACATTTTTCGATAGAAAAAACCTTTTTTTGAAAATTTCCGATTTTACAACTAGAATGTCATGACTATACAAATCGTTGAAATTTTGATCCAAGTAAGTCAAAATGTATACATAAAATTCCTTTATGACTTGACTAAGTATAAATAAGCCAAAAATGATCAAATTTGACATTATTCGATAGAAAAAAGATTTTTTGAAAATTTTCGATTTTTCAACATGAGAGTCATGACTATACAAATCATTGAAATTTTGATCCATGTAAGTCAAAATGTTTACATAGAGGTCCTTTATGACTGGATTAAGTATAAATAAGCCAAAAATGATCAAATTTGACATTTTTCGATAGAAAAACATTTTTTGAAAATTTCCGATTTTCCAACATGAGAGTCATGACTATACAAATCATTGAAATTTTGATCCAAGTAAGTCAAAATGTATACATAGAATTCCTGTATGACTGGAATAAGTATAAATAAGATAAAAATGATCAAATTTGAAATTTTTCGATAGAAAAAACATTTTTTGAAAATTTTCGATTTTTCAACATGAGAGTCATGACTATACAAATCATTGAAATTTTGATCCAAGTAAGTCAAAATGTATACATATAGGTCCTTTATGACTGGACTAAGTATAAATAAGCGAAAAATGATCAAAATTGACATTTTTCGATAGAAAAAACATTTTTTGAAAATTTTCGATTTTACAACTAGAATGTCGTGACTATACAAATCATTGAAATTTTGATCTAAGTAAGTCAAAATGTATACATAGAGGTCCTTAATGACTGGATTACGTAGAAATAAGCCAAAAATGATCCAATTTGACATTTTTCGATAGAAAAAACATTTTTTGGAAATTTTCGATTTTTCAACATGAGAGTCATGACTATACAAGTCATTGAAATTTTGATCCAAGTAAGTCAAAATGTATACATAGAATTCCTGTATGACTGGAATAAGTATAAATAAGATAAAAATGATCAAATTTGAAATTTTTCGATAGAAAAAACATTTTTTGAAAATTTTCGATTTTTCAACATGAGAGTCATGACCATACAAATCATTGAAATTTTGATCCAAGTAAGTCAAAATGTATACATATAGGTCCTTTATGACTGGACTAAGTATAAATAAGCGAAAAATGATCAAAATTGACATTTTTCGATAGAAAAAACATTTTTTGAAAATTTTCGATTTTACAACTAGAATGTCGTGACTATACAAATCATTGAAATTTTGATCCAAGTAAGTCAAAATGTATACATAGAGGTCCTTAATGACTGGATTACGTAGAAATAAGCCAAAAATGATCAAATTTGACATTTTTCGATAGAAAAAACATTTTTTGGAAATTTTCGATTTTTCAACATGAGAGTCATGACTATACAAGTCATTGAAATTTTCATCCAAGTAAGTCAAAATGTATACATAGAGGTCCTTTATGACTGGACTAAGTATAAATAAGCCAAAAATGATCAAATTTGACATTATTCGATAGAAAAAACATTTTTTGAAAATTTTCGATTTTTCAACATGAGAGTCATGACTATACAAATCATTGAAATTTTCATCCAAATAAGTCAAAATGTATACATAGAGGTCCTTTGTGACTGGACTAAGTATAAAAAAAGCCAAAAATGATCAAATTTGACATTTTTCGATAGGAAAAACATTTTTTGAAAATTTTCTATTTTTTAACAAGAATGTCATGACTATACAAATCATTGAAATTTTGATCCAAGTAAGTCAAAATGTATACATAAAGGTCCTTTTTGACTTGACTAAGTATAAATAAGCCAAAAATGATCAAATTTGACATTATTCGATAGAAAAAAGATTTTTTGAAAATTTTCGATTTTTCAACATGAGAGTCATGACTATACAAATCATTGAAATTTTGATCCATGTAAGTCAAAATGTTTACATAGAGGTCCTTTATGACTGGATTAAGTATAAATAAGCCAAAAATGATCAAATTTGACATTTTTCGATAGAAAAACATTTTTTGAAAATTTCCGATTTTCCAACATGAGAGTCATGACTATACAAATCATTGAAATTTTGATCCAAGTAAGTCAAAATGTATACATAGAATTCCTGTATGACTGGAATAAGTATAAATAAGATAAAAATGATCAAATTTGAAATTTTTCGATAGAAAAAACATTTTTTGAAAATTTTCGATTTTTCAACATGAGAGTCATGACTATACAAATCATTGAAATTTTGATCCAAGTAAGTCAAAATGTATACATATAGGTCCTTTATGACTGGACTAAGTATAAATAAGCGAAAAATGATCAAAATTGACATTTTTCGATAGAAAAAACATTTTTTGAAAATTTTCGATTTTACAACTAGAATGTCGTGACTATACAAATCATTGAAATTTTGATCCAAGTAAGTCAAAATGTATACATAGAGGTCCTAAATGACTGGATTACGTAGAAATAAGCCAAAAATGATCAAATTTGACATTTTTCGATAGAAAAAACATTTTTTGGAAATTTTCGATTTTTCAACATGAGAGTCATGACTATACAAGTCATTGAAATTTTGATCCAAGTAAGTCAAAATGTATACATAGAATTCCTGTATGACTGGAATAAGTATAAATAAGATAAAAATGATCAAATTTGAAATTTTTCGATAGAAAAAACATTTTTTGAAAATTTTCGATTTTTCAACATGAGAGTCATGACTATACAAATCATTGAAATTTTGATCCAAGTAAGTCAAAATGTATACATATAGGTCCTTTATGACTGGACTAAGTATAAATAAGCGAAAAATGATCAAAATTGACATTTTTCGATAGAAAAAACATTTTTTGAAAATTTTCGATTTTACAACTAGAATGTCGTGACTATACAAATCATTGAAATTTTGATCCAAGTAAGTCAAAATGTATACATAGAGGTCCTTAATGACTGGATTACGTAGAAATAAGCCAAAAATGATCAAATTTGACATTTTTCGATAGAAAAAACATTTTTTGGAAATTTTCGATTTTTCAACATGAGAGTCATGACTATACAAGTCATTGAAATTTTCATCCAAGTAAGTCAAAATGTATACATAGAGGTCCTTTATGACTGGACTAAGTATAAATAAGCCAAAAATGATCAAATTTGACATTATTCGATAGAAAAAACATTTTTTGAAAATTTTCGATTTTTCAACATGAGAGTCATGACTATACAAATCATTGAAATTTTGATCCAAGTAAGTCAAAATGTATATATAGAGGTCCTTTATGACTGCACTAGGTATAAATAAGCCAAAATTGATCAAATTTGACATTTTTCGATAGAAAAACATTTTTTGAAAATTTTCGTTTTTCAACATGAGAGTCATGACTATACAAATCATTGAAATTTTGATAAAAGTAAGTCAAAATGTATACATAGAGGTCCTTTTTGACTGGACTAAGTATAAATAAACCAAAAATGATCAAATTTGACATTTTTCGATAAAAAAAACATTTTTTGAAAATTTTCGATTTTTCAACATGAGAGTCATGACTATACAAATCATTGAAATTTTGATCCAAGTAACTCAAAATGTATACATAGAGGTCCTTTATGACTGGACTAAGTATAAATAAGCCAAAAATGATCAAATTTAACATTTTTCGATAGAAAAAACATTTTTTGAAAATTTTCGATTTTACAACTAGAATGTCATGACTATACAAATCATTGAAATTTTGATCCATGTAAGTCAAATTGTAAACATAGAGGTCCTTTATGACTGTACTAAGTATAAATTAGCCAAAAATGATCAAATTTGACATTTTTCGATAGAAAAAACATATTTTGAAAATTTCAGATTTTACAACTAAAATGTCATGACTATACAAATCATTGAAATTTTAATCCAAGTAAGTCAAAATGTATACATAGAGGTCTTTTATGACTGGACTAAGTAAAAATAAGCCAAAAATGATCAAATTTGACATTTTTCGATAGAAAAAACCTTTTTTTGAAAATTTCCGATTTTACAACTAGAATGTCATGACTTTACAAATCATTGAAATTTTGATCCAAGTAAGTCAAAAGTATACATAGAGGTCCTTTATGACTGGACTAAGTATAAACAAGCCAAAAATGATCAAAATTGACATTTTTCTATAGAAAAAACATTTTTTGAAAATTTTCGATTTTCCAACTAGAATGTCGTGACTATACAAATCATTGAAATTTTGATCCAAGTAAGTCAAAATGTATACATAGAGGTCCTTTATGACTGGATTTAGTATAAATAAGCCAAAAATGATCAAATTTGACATTTTTCGATAGAGAAAACATTTTTTGAAAATTTTCGATTTTTCAACATGAGAGTCATGACTATACAAATCATTGAAATTTTGATAAAAGTAAATCAAAATGTATACATAGAGGTCCCTTATGACTGGACTAAGTATAAATAAGCCAAAAATGATCAAATTAGACATTTTTCGATAGAAAAAACATTTTTTGAAAATTTTCGATTTCTCAACATGAGAGTCATGACTATACAAATCATTGAAATTTTGTTCCAAGTAGGTCATAACGTAAACATAAAGGTCCTTTATGACTCGACCAAGTAGAAATAAGCCAAAAGTGATCAAATTTGACATTTTTCGATAGAAAAAACATTTTTTGAAAATTTTCGATTTTTCAACATGAGAGTCTTGACTATACAAATCATTGTAATTTTGATCCAAGTAAGTCAAAATGTATACATAGGGGTCCTTAATGACAGAACTAAGTATAAATAAGCCAAAAATGATCAAATTTGACATTTTTCGACAGAAAATAATTTTTTGAAAATTTTTGATTTTTCGACATGAGAGTCATGACTATACAAATCATTGAAATTTTGATCCAAGTTAGTCAAAATGTATACTTAGAGGTCCTTGATGACTGGACTAAGTATAAATAAGCCAAAAATGATCAAATTTGAAATTTTTCGATAGAAAAAACATTTTTTGAAAATTTTCGAATTTTCAACATGAGAGTCATGACTATACAAATCATTGAAATTTTGACCCAAGTAAGTCAAAATGTATACATAGAGGTCCTTTATGACTGGACTAAGTATAAATAAGCCAAAAATGATCAAATTTGACATTTTTCGATAGAAAAAACATTTTTTGAAAATTTTCGATTTTTCAACTAGAATCTCATGACTATACAAATCATTGAAATTTTGATCCAAGTAAGTCAAAATGTATACATCGAGGTCGTTTATGACTGGACTAAGTATAAATGAGCCAAAAATGATCAAATTTGACATTTTTCGATAGAAAAAACATTTTTTGGAAATTTTCGATTTTTCAACATGAGAGTCATGACTATACAAGTCATTGAAATTTTCATCCAAGTAAGTCAAAATGTATACATAGAGGTCCTTTATGACTGGACTAAGTATAAATAAGCCAAAAATGATCAAATTTGAAATTTTTCGATAGAAAAAACATTTTTTGAAAATTTTCGATTTTTCAACATGAGAGTCATGACTTTACAAATCATGGAAATTTTGATCCAAGTAAGTCAAAATGTATACATAGAGGTCCTTTATGACTGGACTAAGTATAAATAAGCCAAAAATGATCAAATTTGACATTATTCGATAGAAAAAACATTTTTTGAAAATTTGCGATTTTTCAACATGAGAGTCATGACTATAAAAATCATTGAAATTTTGATCCAAGTAAGACAAAATGTATACATAGAGGTCCTTTATGACTTGACTAAGTATAAATAAGCCAAAAATGATCAAATTTGACATTTTTCGATAGAAAAAACATTTTTTGAAAATTTTCAATTTTTCAACATGAGAGTCATTACTATACAAATCATTGAAATTTTGATCCAAGTAAGTCAAAATGTATACATAGAGGTCCTTTATGACTGGACTAAGTATAAATAAGCCAAAAATGATCAATTTTTACATTTTTCGATAGAAAAAACATTTTTTGAAAATTTTCGATTTTTCAATATGGGAGTCATGACTATACAAATCATTGAAATTTTGATCAAAGTAAGTCAAAATGTATACATAGAGGTATTTTATGACTGGACTAAGTATAAATAAGCCAAAAATGATCAAATTTGAAATTTTTCGATAGAAAAAACATTTTTTGAAAATTTTCGATTTTTCAACATGAGAGTCAAGACTATACAAATCATTGAAATTTTGATCCAAGTAAGTCAAAATGTATACATAGAGGTCCTTTATGACTGGACTAAGTATAAATAGGCGAAAAATGATCAAAATTGACATTTTTCGATAGAAAAAACATTTTTTGAAAATTTTCGATTTTACAACTAGAATGTCGTGACTATACAAATCATTGAAATTTTGATATAAGTAAGTCAAAATGTATACATAGAGGTCCTTAATGACTGGATTACGTAGAAATAAGCCAAAAATGATCAAAATTGACATTTTTCTATAGAAAAAACATTTTTTGAAAATTTTCGATTTTACAACTAGAATGTCGTGACTATACAAATCATTGAAATTTTCATCCAAGTAAGTCAAAATGTATACATAGAGGTCCTTTATGACTGGATTTAGTATAAATAAGCCAAAAATGATCAAATTTGACATTATTCGATAGAAAAAACATTTTTTGAAAATTTTCGATTTTCAACATGAGAGTCATGACTATACAAATCATTGAAATTTTGATCCAAGTAAGACAAAATGTATACATAGAGGTCCTTTATGACTGGACTAAGCATAAATAAGTCAAAAATGATCAATTTTTACATTTTTCGAGAGAAAAAACATTTTTTGAAAATTTTCGATTTTTCAATATGAGAGTTATGACTATACAAATCATTGAAATTTTGATCCAAGTAAGTCAAAATGTATACATAGAGGTCCTTTATGACTGGACTAAGTATAAATAAGCCAAAAATAATCAAATTTGACATTTTTCGATATAAAAAACATTTTTTGAAAATTTTCGATTTTTCAACATGAAAGTCATTACTATACAAATCATTGAAATTTTGATCCAAGTAAGTCAAAATTTATACATAGAGGTCCTTTATGTCTGGACTAAGTATAAATAAGTCAGAAATGAGCAATTTTCACATTTTTCGAGAGAAAAAACATTTTTTGAAAATTTTCGATTTTTCAATATGAGAGTTATGACTATACAAATCATTGAAATTTTGATCCAAGTAAGTCTAAATGTATACATAAAGGTCTTTATGACTGGACTAAGTATAAATAAGCCAAAAATAATCAAATTTGACATTTTTCGATATAAAAAACATTTTTTGAAAATTTTCGATTTTTCAACATGAGAGTCATGACTATACAAATCATTGGAATTTTGATCCAAGTAAGTCAAAATGTATTCATAGAGGTCCTTTATGACTGGACTAAGTAGAAATAAGCCAAAAATGATCAAATTTGACATTTTTCCATAGAAAAAACATTTTTTGAAAATTTCCGATTTTCAACATGAGAGTCATGACTATACAAATTATTGAAATTTTGATCCAAGTAAGTCAAAATGTATCCATAGAGGTCCTTTGTCACTGGACTTAGTATAAATAAGCCAAAAATGATCAAATTTGACATTTTTCGATAGAAAAAACATTTTTTGTAAATTTTCGATGTTTCAACATGAGAGTCATGACTATACAAATCATTGAAATTTTGATCCAAGTAAGTCAAAATTTATACATAGAGAACCTTTATGACTGGACTAAGTATAAATAAGCCAAAAATGATCAAATTTGACATTTTTCGATAGAAAAAACATTTTTTGAAAATTTGCGATTTTTCAACATGAGAGTCATGACTATACAAATCATTGAAATTTTGATCCAAGTAAGTCAAAATGTATACATAGAGGTCCTTAACGACTGGATTACGTAGAAATAAGCCAAAAATGATCAAATTTGACATTTTTCGATAGAAAAAACATTTTTTGGAAATTTTCGATTTTTCAACATGAGAGTCATGACTATACAAGTCATTGAAATTTTCATCCAAGTAAGTCAAAATGTATACATAGAGGTCCTTTATGACTTGACTAAGTATAAATAAGCCAAAAATGATCAAATTTGAAATTTTTTGATAGAAAAAACATATTTTGAAAATTGTCGATTTTTCAACATGAGAGTCATGACTTTACAAATCATTGAAATTTTGATCCAAGTAAGTCAAAATGTATACATAGAGGTCCTTTATGACTGGACTAAGTATAAATAAGCCAAAAATGATCAAAATTGACATTTTTCTATAGAAAAAACATTTTTTGAAAATTTTCGATTTTACAACTAGAATGTCGTGACTATACAAATCATTGAAATTTTAATCCAAGTAAGTCAAAATGTATACATAGAGGTCCTTTATGACTGGATTTAGTATAAATAAGCCAAAAATGATCAAATTTGACATTATTCGATAGAAAAAACATTTTTTGAAAATTTTCGATTTTCATCATGAGAGTCATGACTATACAAATCATTGAAATTTTGATCCAAGTAAGACAAAATGTATACATAGAGGTCCTTTATGACTGGACTAAGTATAAATAAGCCAAAAATGATCAAATTTGACATTTTTCGATAGAAAAAACATTTTTTGAAAATTTTCGATTTTTCAACATGAGAGTCATGACTATACAAATCATTGAAATTTTGATCCAAGTAAGTCAAAATGTATACATAGAGGTCCTTTATCACTGGACTTAGTATAAATAAGCCAAAAATGATCAAATTTGACATTTTTCGATAGAAAAAACATTTTTTGTAAATTTTCGATTTTTCAACATGAGAGTCATGACCAAACAAATTATTGAAATTTTGAACCAAGTTAGTCAAAATGTATACATAGAGAACCTTTATGACTGGACTAAGTATAAATAAGCCAAAAATGATCAAATTTGACATTTTTCGATAGAAAAAACATTTTTTGAAAATTTCGATTTTTCAACATGAGAGTCATGACTATACAAATCATTGAAATTTTGATCCAGGTAAGTCAAAATGTATACATAGAGGTCCTTTATGACTGGACTAAGTATAAATAAGCCAAAAATGTTCAAATTTGACATTTTTCGACACAAAAAACATTTTTTGAAAATTTCCGATTTTTCAACATGAGAGTCATGACTATATAAATCATTGAAATTTTGATCCAAGTAAGTCAAAATGTATACATAGAGGTCCTTTATGACTGGACTAAGTATAAATAAGCCAAAAATGATCAAATTTGTCATTTTTCGATAGAAAAACCATTTTTTGAAATTTTTCGATTTTTCAACATGAGAGTCATGACTATACAAATCATTGTAATTTTGATCCAAGTAAGTCAAAATGTATACATAGAGGTCCTTTATGACTGGACTAAGTATAAATAAGCAAAAAATGATCAAATTTGACATTTTTCGATAGAAAAAACATTTTTTGAAAATTTTCGATTTTACAACTAGAATGTCATGACTATACAAATCATTGAAATTTTGATCCAAGTAAGTCAAAATGTATACATAGATATCTTTAATGACTGGACTAAGTAAAAATAAGCCAAAAATGATCAAATTTGACATTTTTCGACAGAAAAAACATTTTTTGAAAATTTTCGATTTTTCAACATGAGAGTCATGACTATACAAATCATTAAAATTTTGATCAAAGTAAGTCAAAATGTATACATTGACGTCCTTTATGACTGGACTAAGTATAAATAAGCCAAAAATGATCAAATTTGACATTTTTCGATGGAAAAAAATTTTTTGAAAATTTTCGATTTTACAACTAGAATGTCATGGCTATACAAATCATCGAAATTTTGATCCAAGTAAGCCAAAATGTATAAATAGAGGTCCTTTATGACTGGACTAAGTATAAATAAGCCAAAAATGATCAAATTTGAAATTTTTCGATAGAAAAAACATTTTTTGAAAATTTTCGATTTTTCAACATGAGAGTCATGACTATACAAAGCATTGAAATTTTGATCCATGTAAGTCAAAATGTATACATAGAGGTCCTTTGTGACTGGACTTAGTAAAAATAAGCCAAAAATGATAAAATTTGACATTTTTCGATAGAAAAAAATTTTTTGAAAATTTTCGATTTTTCAACATGAGAGTCATGACTATACAAATCATTGAAATTTTGATCCAAGTAAGTCAAAATGTATACATAGAGGTCCTTTATGACTGGACTTAGTATAAATAAGAAAAAAATGATCAAATTTGAAATTTTTCGATAGAAAAAACATTTTTTGAAAATTTTCGATTTTTCAACATGAGAGTCATGACTTTACATATCATTGAAATTTTGATCCAAGTAAGTCAAAATGTATACATACAGGTCCTTTATGACTGAACTAAGTATAAATAAGCCAAAAATGATCAAAATTGGCATTTTTCGATAGAAAAAACATTTTTTGAAAATTTTCGATTTTACAACTAGAATGTCGTGACTATACAAATCATTGAAATTTTGATCCAAGTAAGTTTAAATGTATACATAGAGGTCCTTAATGACTGGACCAAGTAGAAATAAGCCAAAAATGATCAAATTTGACATTTTTCGATAGAAAAAACATTTTTTGGAAATTTTCGATTTTTCAACATGAGAGTCATGACTATACAAGTCATTGAAATTTTCATCCAAGTAAGTCAAAATGTATACATAGAGTTCCTTCATGACTGGACCAAGTATAAATAAGCCAAAAATGATCAAATTTGACATTTTTCGATAGAAAAAACATTTTTTGAAAATTTTCGATTTTTCAACATGAGAGTCATGACTATACAAATCATTGAAATTTTGATTCAAGTAAGTCAAAATGTAAACATAGAGGTCCTTTATGACTGGACTAAGTATAAATAAGCCAAAAATGATCAAATTTGAAATTTTTCGATAGAAAAAACATTTTTGAAAATTTTCGATTTTTCAACATGAGAGTCATGACTTTACAAATCATTGAAATTTTCATCCAAGTAAGTCAAAATGTATACATAGAGGTCCATTATGACTGAACTAAGTATAAATAAGCCAAAAATGATCAAAATAAGCATTTTTCGATAGAAAAAACATTTTTTGAAAATTTTCGATTTAACAACTAGAATGTCGTGACTATACAAATCATTGAAATTTTGATCCAAGTAAGTCAAAATGTATACATAGAGGTCCTTTATGACTGGATTTAGTATAAATAAGCCAAAAATGATCAAATTTGACATTATTCGATAGAAAAAACATTTTTTGAAAATTTGCGATTTTTCAACATGAGAGTCATGACTATACAAATCATTGAAATTTTGATCCAAGTAAGACAAAATGTATACATAGAGGTCCTTTATGACTTGACTAAGTATAAATAAGCCAAAAATGATCAAATTTGACATTTTTCGATAGAAAAAACATTTTTTAAAAATTTTCAATTATTCAACATGAGAGTCATTACTATACAAATCATTGAAATTTTGATCCAAGTAAGTCAAAATGTATACATAGAGGTCCTTTATGACTGGACTAAGTATAAATAAGCCAAAAATGATCAATTTTTACATTTTTCGATAGAAAAAACATTTTTTGAATATTTTCGATTTTTCAATATGAGAGTCATGACTATACAAATCATTGAAATTTTGATCCAAGTAAGTCAAAATGTATACATAGAGGTATTTTATGACTGGACTAAGTATAAATAAGCCAAAAATGGTCAAATTTGAAATTTTTCGATAGAAAAAACATTTTTTGAAAATTTTCGATTTTTCAACATGAGAGTCATGACGATACAAATCATTGAAATTTTGATCCAAGTAAGTCAAAATGTATATATAGAGGTCCTTTATGACTGGACTAAGTATAAATAGGCGAAAAATGATCAAAATTGACATTTTTCGATAGAAAAAACATTTTTTGAAAATTTTCGATTTTACAACTAGAATGTCGTGACTATACAAATCATTGAAATTTTGATCCAAGTAAGTCAAAATGTATACATAGAGGTCCTTAATGACTGGACTAAGTATAAATAAGCCAAAAATGATCAAATTTGACATTTTTCGATAGAAAAAACATTTTTTGGAAATTTTCGATTTTTCAACATGAGAGTCATGACTATACAAGTCATTGAAATTTTCATCCAAGTAAGTCAAAATGTATACATAGAGGTCCTTTATGACTGGACTAAGTATAAATAAGCCAAAAATGATCAAATTTGAAATTTTTTGATAGAAAAAAACATTTTTTGAAAATTTTCGATTTTTCAACATGAGAGTCATGACTTTACAAATCATTGAAATTTTGATCCAAGTAAGTCAAAATGTATACATAGAGGTACTTTATGACTTGACTAAGTATAAATAAGAAAAAAATGATCAAAATTGACATTTTTCTATAGAAAAAACATTTTTTGAAAATTTTCGATTTTACAACTAGAATTTCGTGACTATACAAATCATTGAAATTTTGATCCAAGTAAGTCAAAATGTATACATAGAGGTCCTTTATGACTGGATTTAGTATAAATAAGCCAAAAATGATCAAATTTGACATTATTCGATAGAAAAAACATTTTTTGAAAATTTTCGATTTTCAACATGAGAGTCATGACTATACAAATCATTGAAATTTTGATCCAAGTAAGACAAAATGTATACATAGAGGTCCTTTATGACTGGACTAAGTATAAATAAGCAAAAAATGATCAAATTTGACATTTTTCGATATAAAAAACATTTTTTGAAAATTTTCGATTTTTCAACATGAGAGTCATTACTATACAAATCATTGAAATTTTGATCCAAGTAAGTCAAAATTTATACATAGAGGTCCTTTATGACTGGACTAAGTATAAATAAGTCAAAAATGATCAATTTTTACATTTTTCGAGAGAAAAAACATTTTTTGAAAATTTTCGATTTTTCAATATGAGAGTTATGACTATACAAATCATTGAAATTTTAATCCAAGTAAGTCAAAATGTATACATAGAGGTACTTTATGACTTGACTAAGTATAAATAAGCCAAAAATGATCAAAATTGACATTTTTCTATAGAAAAAACATTTTTTGAAAATTTTCGATTTTACAACTAGAATTTCGTGACTATACAAATCATTGAAATTTTGATCCAAGTAAGTCAAAATGTATACATAGAGGTCCTTTATGACTGGATTTAGTATAAATAAGCCAAAAATGATCAAATTTGACATTATTCGATAGAAAAAACATTTTTTGAAAATTTTCGATTTTCAACATGAGAGTCATGACTATACAAATCATTGAAATTTTGATCCAAGTAAGACAAAATGTATACATAGAGGTCCTTTATGACTGGACTAAGTATAAATAAGCAAAAAATGATCAAATTTGACATTTTTCGATATAAAAACATTTTTTGAAAATTTTCGATTTTTCAACATGAGAGTCATGACTATACAAATCATTGAAATTTTGATCCATGTAAGTCAAAATGTATACATAGATGTCCTTTGTGACTGGACTAAGTAAAAATAAGCCAAAAAAGATCAAATTTGACATTTTTCGATAGAAAAAAATTTTTTGAAAATTTTCGATTTTTCAACATGAGAGTCATGACTATACAAATCATTGAAATTTTTATCCCTGTAAGTCAAAATGTATACATAGAGAACCTTTATGACTGGACTAGGTATAAATAAGCCAAAAATGATCAAATTTGACATTTTTCGATAGAAAAAACATTTTTTGAAAATTTCGATTTTTCAACATGAGAGTCATGACTATACAAATCATTGAAAATTTGATTCAAGTAAGTCAAAATGTATACATAGAGGTCCTTTATGACTGGACTAAGTATAAATAAGCCAAAAATGTTCAAATTTGACATTTTTCGACACAAAAAACATTTTTTGAAAATTTCCGATTTTTTATCATGAGAGTCATGACTATATAAATCATTGAAATTTTGATCCAAGTAAGTCAAAATGTATACATAGAGGTCCTTTATGACTGGACTAAGTATAAATAAGCCAAAAATGATCAAATTTGTCATTTTTCGATAGAAAAACCATTTTTTGAAATTTTTCGATTTTTCAACATGAGAGTCATGACTATACAAATCATTGTAATTTTGATCCAAGTAAGTCAAAATGTATACATAGAGGTCCTTTATGACTGGACTAAGTATAAATAAGCCAAAAATGATCAAATTTGACATTTTTCGATAGAAAAAACATTTTTTGAAAATTTTCGATTTTACAACTAGAATGTCATGACTATACAAATCATTGAAATTTTGATCCAAGTAAGTCAAAATGTATACATAGATATCCTTAATGACTGGACTAAGTAAAAATAAGCCAAAAATGATCAAATTTGAAATTTTTCGATAGAAAAAACATTTTTTGAAAATTTTCGATTTTTCAACATGAGAGTCATGACTATACAAATCATTGAAATTTTGATCCATGTAAGTCAAAATGTATACATAGATGTCCTTTGTGACTGGACTAAGTAAAAATAAGCCAAAAATGATCAAATTTGACATTTTTCGATAGAACAAAATTTTTTGAAAATTTTCGATTTTTCAACATGAGAGTCATGACTATACAAATCATTGAAATTTTTATCCAAGTAAGTCAAAATGTATACATAGAGGTCCTTTATGACTGGACTTAGTATAAATAAGAAAAAAATGATCAAATTTGAAATTTTTCGATAGAAAAAACATTTTTTGAAAATTTTCGATTTTTCAACATGAGAGTCATGACTTTACAAATCATTGAAATTTTGATCCAAGTAAGTCAAAATGTATACATAGAGGTCCTTTATGACTGAACTAAGCATAAATAAGCCAAAAATGATCAAAATTGGCATTTTTCGATAGAAAAAACATTTTTTGAAAAGTTTCGATTTTACAACTAGAATGTCGTGACTATACAAATCATTGAAATTTTGATCCAAGTAAGTCAAAATGTATACATAGAGGTCCTTAATGACTGGACCAAGTAGAAATAAGCCAAAAATGATCAAATTTGACATTTTTCGATAGAAAAAACATTTTTTGGAAATTTTCGATTTTTCAACATGAGAGTCATGACTTTACAAATCATTGAAATTTTGATCCAAGTAAGTCAAAATGTATACATAGAGGTCCTTTATGACTGGAGCAAGTATAAATAAGCCAAAAATGATCAAATTTGACATTTTTCGATAGAAAAAACATTTTTTGAAAATTTTCGATTTTTCAACATGAGAGTCATGACTATACAAATCATTGAAATTTTGATCCAAGTAAGTCAAAATGTATACATAGAGGTCCTTTATGACTGGACTTAGTATAAATAAGAAAAAAATGATCAAATTTGAAATTTTTCGATAGAAAAAACATTTTTTGAAAATTTTCGATTTTTCAACATGAGAGTCATGACTTTACAAATCATTGAAATTTTGATCCAAGTAAGTCAAAATGTATACATAGAGGTCCTTTATGACTGAACTAAGCATAAATAAGCCAAAAATGATCAAAATTGGCATTTTTCGATAGAAAAAACATTTTTTGAAAATTTTCGATTTTACAACTAGAATGTCGTGACTATACAAATCATTGAAATTTTGATCCAAGTAAGTCAAAATGTATACATAGAGGTCCTTAATGACTGGACCAAGTAGAAATAAGCCAAAAATGATCAAATTTGACATTTTTCGATAGAAAAAACATTTTTTGGAAATTTTCGATTTTTCAACATGAGAGTCATGACTATACAAGTCATTGAAATTTTCATCCAAGTAAGTCAAAATGTATACATTGAGTTCCTTCATGACTGGACCAAGTATAAATAAGCCAAAAATGATCAAATTTGACATTTTTCGATAGAAAAAACATTTTTTGAAAATTTTCGATTTTTCAACATGAGAGTCATGACTATACAAATCATTGAAATTTTGATTCAAGTAAGTCAAAATGTAAACATAGAGGTCCTTTATGACTGCACTAAGTATAAATAAGCCAAAAATGATCAAATTTGAAATTTTTCGATAGAAAAAACATTTTTGAAAATTTTCGATTTTTCAACATGAGAGTCATGACTTTACAAATCATTGAAATTTTGATCCAAGTAAGTCAAAATGTATACATAGAGGTCCTTTATGACTGAACTAAGTATAAATAAGCCAAAAATGATCAAAATAAGCATTTTTCGATAGAAAAAACATTTTTTGAAAATTTTCGATTTAACAACTAGAATGTCGTGACTATACAAATCATTGAAATTTTGATCCAAGTAAGTCAAAATGTATACATAGAGGTCCTTAATGACTGGACTAAGAAGAAATAAGCCAAAAATGATCAAATTTGACATTTTTCGATAGAAAAAACATTTTTTGCATATTTTCGATTTTTCAACATGAGAGTCATGACTATACAAGTCATTGAAATTTTCATCAAAGTAAGTCAAAATGTATACATAGAGGTCCTTTATGACTGGACTAATTATAAATAAGCCAAAAATGATCAAATTTGAAATTTTTCGATAGAAAAAACATTTTTTGAAAATTTTCGATTTTTCAACATGAGAGTCATGACTTTACAAATCATTGAAATTTTGATCCAAGTAAGTCAAAATGTATACATAGAGGTCCTTTATGACTGAACTAAGCATAAATAAGCCAAAAATGATCAAAATTGGCATTTTTCGATAGAAAAAACATTTTTTGAAAAGTTTCGATTTTACAACTAGAATGTCGTGACTATACAAATCATTGAAATTTTGATCCAAGTAAGTCAAAATGTATACAAAGAGGTCCTTAATGACTGGACCAAGTAGAAATAAGCCAAAAATGATCAAATTTGACATTTTTCGATAGAAAAAACATTTTTTGGAAATTTTCGATTTTTCAACATGAGAGTCATGACTATACAAGTCATTGAAATTTTCATCCAAGTAAGTCAAAATGTATACATAGAGTTCCTTCATGACTGGACCAAGTATAAATAAGCCAAAAATGATCAAATTTGACATTTTTCGATAGAAAAAACATTTTTTGAAAATTTTCGATTTTTCAACATGAGAGTCATGACTATACAAATCATTGAAATTTTGATTCAAGTAAGTCAAAATGTAAACATAGAGGTCCTTTATGACTGGACTAAGTATAAATAAGTCAAAAATGATCAAATTTGAAATTTTTCGATAGAAAAAACATTTTTGAAAATTTTCGATTTTTCAACATGAGAGTCATGACTTTACAAATCATTGAAATTTTGATCCAAGTAAGTCAAAATGTATACATAGAGGTCCTTTATGACTGAACTAAGTATAAATAAGCCAAAAATGATCAAAATAAGCATTTTTCGATAGAAAAAACATTTTTTGAAAAAATTCGATTTAACAACTAGAATGTCGTGACTATACAAATCATTGAAATTTTGATCCAAGTAAGTCAAAATGTATACATAGAGGTCCTTAATGACTGGACTAAGTAGAAATAAGCCAAAAATGATCAAATTTGACATTTTTCGATGGAAAAAAATTTTTTGAAAATTTTCGATTTTACAACTAGAATGTCATGGCTATACAAATCATCGAAATTTTGATCCAAGTAAGCCAAAATGTATAAATAGAGGTCCTTTATGACTGGACTAAGTATAAATAGGCGAAAAATGATCAAAATTGACATTTTTCGATAGAAAAAACATTTTTTGAAAATATTCGATTTTACAACTAGAATGTCGTGACTATACAAATCATTGAAATTTTGATCCAAGTAAGTCAAAATGTATACATAGAGGTCCTTAATGACTGGACTAAGTATAAATAAGCCAAAAATGATCAAATTTGAA
The DNA here is from genome assembly GCF_905475395.1 of Chrysoperla carnea. NCBI lineage: Eukaryota > Metazoa > Arthropoda > Insecta > Neuroptera > Chrysopidae > Chrysoperla > Chrysoperla carnea. Next base: position 125,530 of record NW_025408253.1, read on the forward strand.
ATTTTTCGATAGAAAAAACATTTTTTGGAAATTTTCGATTTTTCAACATGAGAGTCATGACTATACAAGTCATTGAAATTTTCATCCAAGTAAGTCAAAATGTATACATAGAGGTCCTTTATGACTGGACTAAGTATAAATAAGCCAAAAATGATCAAATTTGAAATTTTTTGATAGAAAAAACATTTTTTGAAAATTTTCGATTTTTCAACATGAGAGTCATGACTTTACAAATCATTGAAATTTTGATCCAAGTAAGTCAAAATGTATACATAGAGGTACTTAATGACTTGACTAAGTATAAATAAGCCAAAAATGATCAAAATTGACATTTTTCTATAGAAAAAACATTTTTTGAAAATTTTCGATTTAACAACTAGAATGTCGTGACTATACAAATCATTGAAATTTTGATCCAAGTAAGTCAAAATGTATACATAGAGGTCCTTAATGACTGGACTAAGTAGAAATAAGCCAAAAATGATCAAATTTGACATTTTTCGATGGAAAAAAATTTTTTGAAAATTTTCGATTTTCAACATGAGAGTCATGACTATACAAATCATTGAAATTTTGATCCAAGTAAGACAAAATGTATACATAGAGGTCCTTTATGACTGGACTAAGTATAAATAAGCAAAAAATGATCAAATTTGACATTTTTCGATATAAAAAACATTTTTTGAAAATTTTCGATTTTTCAACATGAGAGTCATTACTATACAAATCATTGAAATTTTGATCCAAGTAAGTCAAAATTTATACATAGAGGTCCTTTATGACTGGACTAAGTATAAATAAGTCAAAAATGATCAATTTTTACATTTTTCGAGAGAAAAAACATTTTTTGAAAATTTTCGATTTTTCAATATGAGAGTTATGACTATACAAATCATTGAAATTTTGATCCAAGTAAGTCAAAATGTATACATAGAGGTCCTTTATGACTGGACTAAGTATAAATAAGCCAAAAATGATCAAATTTGACATTTTTCGATATAAAAAACATTTTTTGAAAATTTTCGATTTTTCAACTTGAGAGTCATGACTATACAAATCATTGGAATTTTGATCCAAGTAAGTCAATATGTATTCATAGAGGTCCTTTATGACTGGACTAAGTATAAATAAGCCAAAAATGATCAAATTTGACATTTTTCGATAGAAAAAACATTTTTTGTAAATTTTCGATTTTTCAACATGAGAGTCATGACTTTACAAATCATTGAAATTTTGATCCAAGTAAGCCAAAATGTATACATAGAGAACCTTTATGACTGGACTAGGTATAAATAAGCCAAAAATGATCAAATTTGACATTTTTCGATAGAAAAAACATTTTTTGAAAATTTCGATTTTTCAACATGAGAGTCATGACTATACAAATCATTGAAAATTTGATCCAAGTAAGTCAAAATGTATACATAGTGGTCCTTTATGACTGACTAAGTATAAATAAGCCAAAAATGTTCAAATTTGACATTTTTCGATAGAAAAAACATTTTTTGAAAATATTCGATTTTACAACTAGAATGTCGTGACTATACAAATCATTGAAATTTTGATCCAAGTAAGTCAAAATGTATACATAGAGGTCCTTAATGACTGGACTAAGTATAAATAAGCCAAAAATGATCAAATTTGACATTTTTCGATAGAAAAAACATTTTTTGGAAATTTTCGATTTTTCAACATGAGAGTCATGACTATACAAGTCATTGAAATTTTCATCCAAGTAAGTCAAAATGTATACATAGAGGTCCTTTATGACTGGACTAAGTATAAATAAGCCAAAAATGATCAAATTTGAAATTTTTTGATAGAAAAAACATTTTTTGAAAATTTTCGATTTTTCAACATGAGAGTCATGACTTTACAAATCATTGAAATTTTGATCCAAGTAAGTCAAAATGTATACATAGAGGTACTTTATGACTTGACTAAGTATAAATAAGCCAAAAATGATCAAAATTGACATTTTTCTATAGAAAAAACATTTTTTGAAAATTTTCGATTTAACAACTAGAATGTCGTGACTATACAAATCATCGAAATTTTGATCCAAGTAAGTCAAAATGTATACATAGAGGTCCTTAATGACTGGACTAAGTAGAAATAAGCCAAAAATGATCAAATTTGACATTTTTCGATGGAAAAAAATTTTTTGAAAATTTTCGATTTTCAACATGAGAGTCATGACTATACAAATCATTGAAATTTTGATCCAAGTAAGACAAAATGTATACATAGAGGTCCTTTATGACTGGACTAAGTATAAATAAGCAAAAAATGATCAAATTTGACATTTTTCGATATAAAAAACATTTTTTGAAAATTTTCGATTTTTCAACATGAGAGTCATTACTATACAAATCATTGAAATTTTGATCCAAGTAAGTCAAAATTTATACATAGAGGTCCTTTATGACTGGACTAAGTATAAATAAGTCAAAAATGATCAATTTTTACATTTTTCGAGAGAAAAAACATTTTTTGAAAATTTTCGATTTTTCAATATGAGAGTTATGACTATACAAATCATTGAAATTTTGATCCAAGTAAGTCAAAATGTATACATAGAGGTCCTTTATGACTGGACTAAGTATAAATAAGCCAAAAATGATCAAATTTGACATTTTTCGATATAAAAAACATTTTTTGAAAATTTTCGATTTTTCAACTTGAGAGTCATGACTATACAAATCATTGGAATTTTGATCCAAGTAAGTCAATATGTATTCATAGAGGTCCTTTATGACTGGACTAAGTATAAATAAGCCAAAAATGATCAAATTTGACATTTTTCGATAGAAAAAACATTTTTTGAAAATTTCGATTTTTCAACATGAGAGTCATGACTATACAAATCATTGAAAATTTGATCCAAGTAAGTCAAAATGTATACATAGTGGTCCTTTATGACTGACTAAGTATAAATAAGCCAAAAATGTTCAAATTTGACATTTTTCGACACAAAAAACATTTTTTGAAAATTTCCGATTTTTTAACATGAGAGTCATGACTATATAAATCATTGAAATTTTGATCCAAGTAAGTCAAAATGTATACATAGAGGTCCTTTATGACTGGACTAAGTATAAATAAGCCAAAAATGATCAAATTTGTCATTTTTCGATAGAAAAACCATTTTTTGAAATTTTTCGATTTTTCAACATGAGAGTCATGACTATACAAATCATTGTAATTTTGATCCAAGTAAGTCAAAATGTATACATAGAGGTCCTTTATGACTGGACTAAGTATAAATAAGCCAAAAATGATCAAATTTGACATTTTTCGATAGAAAAAACATTTTTTGAAAATTTTCGATTTTACAACTAGAATGTCATGACTATACAAATCATTGAAATTTTGATCCAAGTAAGTCTAAATGTATACATAGATATCCTTAATGACTGGACTAAGTAAAAATAAGCCAAAAATGATCAAATTTGACATTTTTCGACAGAAAAAACATTTTTTGAAAATTTTCGATTTTTCAACATGAGAGTCATGACTATACAAATCATTAAAATTTTGATCAAAGTAAGTCAAAATGTATACATTGACGTCCTTTATGACTGGACTAAGTATAAATAAGCCAAAAATGATCAAATTTGACATTTTTCGATGGAAAAAAATTTTTTGAAAATTTTCGATTTTACAACTAGAATGTCATGGCTATACAAATCATCGAAATTTTGATCCAAGTAAGCCAAAATGTATAAATAGAGGTCCTTTATGACTGGACTAAGTATAAATAAGCCAAAAATGATCAAATTTGAAATTTTTCGATAGAAAAAACATTTTTTGAAAATTTTCGATTTTTCAACATGAGAGTCATGACTATACAAATCATTGAAATTTTGATCCATGTAAGTCAAAATGTATACATAGATGTCCTTTGTGACTGGACTAAGTAAAAATAAGCCAAAAATGATCAAATTTGACATTTTTCGATAGAAAAAAATTTTTTGAAAATTTTCGATTTTTCAACATGAGAGTCATGACTATACAAATCATTGAAATTTTGATCCAAGTAAGTCAAAATGTATACATAGAGGTCCTTTATGACTGGACTTAGTATAAATAAGAAAAAAACGATCAAATTTGAAATTTTTCGATAGAAAAAACATTTTTTGAAAATTTTCGATTTTTCAACATGAGAGTCATGACTTTACAAATCATTGAAATTTTGATCCAAGTAAGTCAAAATGTATACATAGAGGTCCTTTATGACTGAACTAAGCATAAATAAGCCAAAAATGATCAAAATTGGCATTTTTCGATAGAAAAAACATTTTTTGAAAGTTTTCGATTTTACAACTAGAATGTCGTGACTATACAAATCATTGAAATTTTGATCCAAGTAAGTCAAAATGTATACATAGAGGTCCTTAATGACTGGACCAAGTAGAAATAAGCCAAAAATGATCAAATTTGACATTTTTCGATAGAAAAAACATTTTTTGGAAATTTTCGATTTTTCAACATGAGAGTCATGACTATACAAGTCATTGAAATTTTCATCCAGGTAAGTCAAAATGTATACATAGAGTTCCTTCATGACTGGACCAAGTATAAATAAGCCAAAAATGATCAAATTTGACATTTTTCGATAGAAAAAACATTTTTTGAAAATTTTCGATTTTTCAACATGAGAGTCATGACTATACAAATCATTGAAATTTTGATTCAAGTAAGTCAAAATGTAAACATAGAGGTCCTTTATGACTGGACTAAGTATAAATAAGCCAAAAATGATCAAATTTGAAATTTTTCGATAGAAAAAACATTTTTGAAAATTTTCGATTTTTCAACATGAGAGTCATGACTTTACAAATCATTGAAATTTTGATCCAAGTAAGTCAAAATGTATACATAGAGGTCCTTTATGACTGAACTAAGTATAAATAAGCCAAAAATGATCAAAATAAGCATTTTTCGATAGAAAAAACATTTTTTGAAAATTTTCGATTTAACAACTAGAATGTCGTGACTATACAAATCATTGAAATTTTGATCCAAGTAAGTCAAAATGTATACATAGAGGTCCTTAATGACTGGACTAAGAAGAAATAAGCCAAAAATGATCAAATTTGACATTTTTCGATAGAAAAAACATTTTTTGCATATTTTCGATTTTTCAACATGAGAGTCATGACTATACAAGTCATTGAAATTTTCATCAAAGTAAGTCAAAATGTATACATAGAGGTCCTTTATGACTGGACTAATTATAAATAAGCCAAAAATGATCAAATTTGAAATTTTTCGATAGAAAAAACATTTTTTGAAAATTTTCGATTTTTCAACATGAGAGTCATGACTTTACAAATCATTGAAATTTTGATCCAAGTAAGTCAAAATGTATACATAGAGGTCCTTTATGACTGGAGCAAGTATAAATAAGCCAAAAATGATCAAATTTGACATTTTTCGATAGAAAAAACATTTTTTGAAAATTTTCGATTTTTTAACATGAGAGTCATGACTATACAAATCATTGAAATTTTGATCCATGTAAGTATAAATGTATACATATAGGTCCTTTGTGACTGGACTAAGTAAAAATAAGCCAAAAATAATCAAATTGGACATTTTTCGATAGAAAAAAATTTTTTGAAAATTTTCGATTTTTCAACATGAGAGTCATGACTATACAAATCATTGAAATTTTGATCCAAGTAAGTCAAAATGTATACATAGAGGTCCTTTATGACTGAACTAAGCATAAATAAGCCAAAAATGATCAAAATTGGCATTTTTCGATAGAAAAAACATTTTTTGAAAAGTTTCGATTTTACAACTAGAATGTCGTGACTATACAAATCATTGAAATTTTGATCCAAGTAAGTCAAAATGTATACATAGAGGTCCTTAATGACTGGACCAAGTAGAAATAAGCCAAAAATGATCAAATTATACATTTTTCGATAGAAAAAACATTTTTTGGAAATTTTCGATTTTTCAACATGAGAGTCATGACTATACAAGTCATTGAAATTTTCATCCAAGTAAGTCAAAATGTATACATAGAGTTCCTTCATGACTGGACCAAGTATAAATAAGCCAAAAATGATCAAATTTGACATTTTTCGATAGAAAAAACATTTTTTGAAAATTTTCGATTTTTCAACATGAGAGTCAAGACTATACAAATCATTGAAATTTTGATTCAAGTAAGTCAAAATGTAAACATAGAGGTCCTTTATGACTGGACTAAGTATAAATAAGCCAAAAATGATCAAATTTGAAATTTTTCGATAGAAAAAACATTTTTGAAAATTTTCGATTTTTCAACATGAGAGTCATGACTTTACAAATCATTGAAATTTTGATCCAAGTAAGTCAAAATGTATACATAGAGGTCCTTTATGACTGAACTAAGTATAAATAAGCCAAAAATGATCAAAATAAGCATTTTTCGATAGAAAAAACATTTTTTGAAAATTTTCGATTTAACAACTAGAATGTCGTGACTATACAAATCATTGAAATTTTGATCCAAGTAAGTCAAAATGTATACATAGAGGTCCTTAATGACTGGACTAAGTAGAAATAAGCCAAAAATGATCAAATTTGACATTTTTCGATAGAAAAAACATTTTTTGCATATTTTCGATTTTTCAACATGAGAGTCATGACTATACAAGTCATTGAAATTTTCATCAAAGTAAGTCAAAATGTATACATAGAGGTCCTTTATGACTGGACTAATTATAAATAAGCCAAAAATGATCAAATTTGAAATTTTTCGATAGAAAAAAACATTTTTTGAAAATTTTTCAACATGAGAGTCATGACTTTACAAATCATTGAAATTTTGATCCAAGTAAGTCAAAATGTATACATAGAGGTCCTTTATGACTGGACTAAGTATAAATAAGCCAAAAATGATCAAAATTGACATTTTTCGATAGAAAAAACATTTTTTGAAAATTTTCGATTTTACAACTAGAATGTCGTGACTATACAAATCATTGAAATTTTGATCCAAGTAAGTCAAAATGTATACATAGAGGTCCTTTATGACTGGACTAAGTAGAAATAAGCCAAAAATGATCAAATTTGACATTTTTCGATAGAAAAAACATTTTTTGAAAATTTCCGATTTTTCAACATGAGAGTCATGACTATACAAATCATTGAAATTTTGATCCAAGTAAGTCAAAATCTATACATATAGGTCCTTTATGACTGGACTAAGTATAAATAAGCCAAAAATGATCAAATTTGACATTTTTCGATAGAAAAAACATTTTTTGAAAATTTTCTATTTTTCAACATGAGAGTCAAGACTATACAAATCATTGAAATTTTGATCCAAGTAAGTCAAAATGTATACATAGAGGTCCTTTATGACTGGACTAAGTATAAAGAAGCCAAAAATGATCAAAATTGACATTTTTCGATAGAAAAAACATTTTTTGAAAATTTTCGATTTTACAAATAGAATGTCTTGACTATACAAATCATTGAAATTTTGATCCAAGTAAGTCAAAATGTATACAGAGAGGTCCTTTATGACTGGACCAAGTATAAATAAGCCAAAAATGATCAAATTTGACATTTTTCGATAGAAAAAACATTTTTTGAAAATTTTCGATTTTCTTACCAGAATGTCATGACTATAAAAATCATTGAAAGTTTGATCCAAGTAAGTCAAAATCTATACATATAGGTCCTTTATGACTGGACTAAGTATAAATAAGCCAAAAATGATCAAATTTGACATTTTTCGATAGAAAAAACATTTTTTGAAAATTTTCGATTTTTCAACATGAGAGTCATGACTATACAAATCATTGAAATTTTGAACCAAGTAAGTCAAAATGTATACATAGAGGTCCTTTATGACTGGACCAAGTATAAATAAGCCAAGAATGATCAAATTTGACATTTTTCGATAGAAAAAACATTTTTTGAAAATTTTCGATTTTTCAACATGAGAGTCATGACTATACAAATCATTGAAATTTTGATCCAAGTAAGTCAAAATGTATACATAGAGGTCCTTTATGACTGGACTAAGTATAAAGAAGCCAAAAATCTTAAAAATTGACATTTTTCCATAGAAAAAACATTTTTTGAAAATTTTCGATTTTACAACTAGAATGTTGTGATTATACAAATCATTGAAATTTTGATCCAAGTAAGTCAAAATGTATACATAGAGGTCCTTAATGACTGGACTAAGTAGAAATAAGCCAAAAATGATCAAATTTGACATTTTTCGATAGAAAAACATTTTTTGAAAATTTTCGATTTTTCAACATGAGAGTCATGACTATACAAATCAATGAAATTTTGATCCAAGTAAGTCAAAATGTATACAAAGAGGTCCATTATGACTGGACTAAGTATAAATAAGCCAAAAATGATCAAATTTGACATTTTTCGATAGAAAAAACATTTTTTGAAAATTTTCGATTTTTCAACATGAGAGTCATGACTATACAAATCAATGAAATTTTGATCCAAGTAAGTAAAAATGTATACAAAGAGGTCCATTATGACTGGACTAAGTATAAATAAGCCAAAAATGATCAAATTTGACATTTTTCGATAGAAAAAACATTTTTTGAAAATTTTCGATTTTTCAACATGAGAGTCATGACTATACAAATCATTGAAATTTTGATCCAAATAGGTCAAAACGTAAACATAGATGTCCTTTATGACTCGACTAACTATAAATAAGCCAAAAATGATCAAATTTGACATTTTTCGATAGAAAAAACATTTTTTGAAAATTTTCGATTTTTCAACATGAGAGTCATGACTATACAAATCATTGAAATTTTGATCCAAGTAAGTCAAAATGTATACATAGAGGTCCTTTATGACTGGACTAAGTAGAAATATGCCAAAAATTATCAAATTTGACATTTTTCGAAAGAAAAAACATTTTTTGAAAATTTTCGATTTTACAACTAGAATGTCATGACTATACAAATCATCGAAATTTTGATCCAAGTAAGTCAAAATGTATACATAGAGGTCCTTTATGACTGGACTAAGTAGAAATATGCCAAAAATGATCAAATTTGACATTTTTCGATAGAAAAAACATTTTGTGAAAATTTTCGATTTTCAACATGAGAGCCATGACTATACAAGCATCGAAATTTTGATCCAAGTAAGTCAAAATGTATACATAGAGGGGCTTTATGACTGGACTAAGTATAAATAAGCCAAAAATGATCAAATTTGTCATTTTTCGATGGAGAAAAGAATTTTTGAAAATATTCGATTTTACAACTAGAACGTCATGACTATACAAATCATTGAATTTTTGATTCAAGTAAGTCTAAATGTATACATAGAGGTCCTTTATGACTGGACTAAGTATAAATAAGCCAAAAATGATCAAATTTGACATTTTTCGATGGAGAAAAGAATTTTTGAAAATATTCGATTTTACAACTAGAACGTCATGACTATACAAATCATTGAATTTTTGATTCAAGTAAGTCGAAATGCATACATAGAGGTCCTTTATGACTGGACTAAGTATATATAAGCCAAAAATGATCAAATTTGACATTTTTCGATAGAAAAAACATTTTTTGAAAATTTTCGATTTTCAACATGAGAGCCATGACTATACAAGCATCGAAATTTTGATCCAAGTAAGTCAAAATGTTTACATAGAGGGGCTTTATGACTGGACTAAATAGAAATAAGCCAAAAATGATCAAATTTGACATTTTTCGATAGAAAAAACATTTTTTGAAAATTTCCGATTTTTCAACATGAGAGTCATGACTATACAAATCATTGAAATTTTGCTCCAAGTAAGTCAAAATGTATGCATAGAGGTCCTTTAAGACTGGACTAAGTATAAATAGGCCAAAAATGATCAAATTTGACATTTTTCGATAGAAAAAACATTTTTTGAAAATTTTCGATTTTACAACTAGAATGTCATGACTATACAAATCATTGAAATTTTGATCCAAGTAAGTCAAAATGTATACATAGAGGTCCTTTATGACTGGACTAAGTATAAATAAGCCAAAAATGATTAAATTTGACATTTTTCGATAGAAAAAACATTTTTTGAAAATTTCCGGTTTTACAACTAGAATGTCATGACTATACAAATCATTGAAATTTTGATCCAAGTAAGTCAAAATGTATACATAGAGGTCTTTTATGACTGGACTAAGTATAAAGAAGCCAAAAATGATCAAATTTGACATTTTTCGATAGAAAAAATATTTTTTGAAAATTTTTGATTTTACAACTAGAATGTCATGACTATACAAATCATTGAATTTTTGATCCAAGTAAGTCTAAATGTATACATAGAGGTCCTTTATGACTGGACTAAGTATAAATAAGCCAAAAATGATCAAATTTGACATTTTTCGATGGAGAAAAGAATTTTTGAAAATATTCGATTTTACAACTAGAACGTCATGACTATACAAATCATTGAATTTTTGATTCAAGTAAGTCGAAATGTATACATAGAGGTCCTTTATGACTGGACTAAGTATATATAAGCCAAAAATGATCAAATTTGACATTTTTCGATAGAAAAAACATTTTTTGAAAATTTTCGAGTTTCAACATGAGAGCCATGACTATACAAGCATCGAAATTTTGATCCAAGTAAGTCAAAATGTATACATAGAGGTCCTTTAAGACTGGACTAAGTATAAATAGGCCAAAAATGATCAAATTTGACATTTTTCGATAGAAAAAACATTTTTTGAAAATTTTCGATTTTACAACTAGAATGTCATGACTATACAAATCATTGAAATTGCGATCCAAGTAAGTCAAAATGTATTCATAGAGGTCCTTTATGACTGGACTAAGAATAAATAAGCCAAAAATGATCAAATTTGACATTTTTCGATAGCAAAAACATTTTTTGAAAATTTCCGATTTTACAACTAGAATGTCATGACAATACAAATCATTGTATTTTGATCCAAGTAAGTTAAAATGTATACATAGAGGTCCTTTATGACTGGACTAAGTATAAATAAGCCAAAAATGATCAAATTTGACATTTTTCGACATAAAAACATTTTTGAAAATTTTCGATTTTTCAACATGAGAGTCATGAGTATATAAATCATTGAAATTTTGATCCAAGTAAGTCAAAATGTATACATAGAGGTCTTTTATGACTGGACTAAGTATAAATAAGCCAAAAATGATCAAATTTGACATTTTTCTATAGAAAAAACCTTTTTTTGAAATATTTGGATTTTTCAACATGACAGTCATGACTATTCAAATCATTAAAATTTTGATCCAAGTTAGTCAAAATGTATACATAGAGGTCCTTTATGACTGAACTAAGTATAATAAGCCAAAAATGATCAAATTTGACATTTTTCGATAGAAAAAACATTTTTTGAAAATTTTTGATTTTTCAACATGAGAGTCATGACTATACAAATCATTGAAATTTTGATCCAAGTAAGTCAAAATGTATAAATAGAGGTCCTTCATGACTGGACTAAGTATAAATAAGCCAAAAATGATAAAATTAGACATTTTTCGATTGAAAAAACATTTTTTGAAAATTTTCGATTTTTCAACATGAGAGTCATGACTATACTAATCTTTGAAATTTTGATCCAAGTAGGTCAATATGTATACATAGAGGTCGTTTATGACTCGACTAAGTATAAATAAGCCAAAAATGATCAAATTTGACATTTTTCGATAGAAAAAACATTTTTTGAAAATTTTCGATTTTTCAACATTAGAGTCATGACTATAAAAATCATTGAAATTTTGATCCGAGTAAGTCAAAATGTATACATAGAGGTCCTTTATGACTGGACTAAGAATAAATAAGCCAAAAATGATCAAATTTAACATTTTTCGATAGAAAAAACCTTTTTTGAAAATTTCCGATTTTACAACTAGAATGTCATGACTATACAAATTATTGAAAGTTTGATCCAAGTAAGTCAAAATGTATACATAGAGGTCCTTTATGACTGGAATAAGTATAAATAAGCCAAAAATGATCAATTTTGTCATTTTTCGATAGAAAAAACATTTTTTGAAAATTTTCGATTTTACAACTAGAATGTCATGACTATACAAATCATTGAAATTTTGATCCAAGTTAGTCAAAATGTATGCATAGAGGTCCTTTATGACTGGACTAAGCATAAATAAGCCAAAAATGATCAAATGTGACATTTTTCGATAGAAAAAACATTTTTTGAAAATTTCCGATTTTTCAACATGAGAGTCATGACTGTACAAATCATTGAAATTTTGATCCAAGTAAGTCAAAATGTATACATAGAGGGGCTTTATGACTGGACTAAATAGAAATAAGCCAAAAATGATCAAATTTGACATTTTTCGATAGAAAAAACATTTTTTGAAAATTTCCGATTTTTCAACATGAGAGTCATGACTATACAAATCATTGAAATTTTGATCCAAGTAAGTCAAACTGTATACATAGAGGTAATTTATGACTGTACAAAGTATAAATAAGCCAAAAATGATCAAATTTGACATTTTTGGATAGAAAAAACATTTTTTGAAAATTTTCGATTTTTCAACATGAGAGTCATGACTATACCAATCATTGAAATTTGATCCAAGTAAGTCAAAATGTATACATAGAGGTCCTTTATGACTGGACTAAGTATAAATAAGCCAAAAATGATTAAATTTGACATTTTTCGAAGGAAAAAATAGTTTTTGAAAATTTCAGGTTTTACAACTAGAATGTCATGACTATACAAATCATTGAAATTTTGATCCAAGTAAGTCAAAATGTATACATAGAGGTCCTTTTAGACTGGACTAAGTATAAATAGGCCAAAAATGATCAAATTTGACATTTTTCGATAGAAAAAACATTTTTTGAAAATTTTCGATTTTACAACTAGAATGTCATGACAATACAAATCATTGAAATTTGATCCAAGTAAGTCAAAATGTATACATAGAGGTCCTTTATGACTGGACTAAGTATAAATAAGCCAAAAATGATTAACTTTGACATTTTTCGATAGAAAAAACATTTTTTGAAAATTTCCGGTTTTACAACTAGAATGTCATGACTATATAAATCATTGAAATTTTTGATCCAATTAAGTCAAAATGTATACATAGAGGTCCTTTATGACTGGATTAAGTATAAATAAGCCAAAAATGATCAAATTTGACATTTTTCGATAGAAAAAACATTTTTTGAAAATTTTCGATTTTCAACATGAGAGCCATGACTATACAAGCATCGAAATTTTGATCCAAGTAGGTCAAAACGTAAACAAAGATGTCCTTTATGACTCGACTAACTATAAATAAGCCAAAAATGATCAAATTTGACATTTTTCAATAGAAAAAAATTTTTTTGAAAATTTTCGATTTTTCAACATGAGAGTCATGATTATACAAATCATTGAAATTTTGATCCAAGTAAGTCAAAATGTATTCATAGAGGGGCTTTATGACTGGACTAAATAGAAATAGGCCAAAAATGATCAAATTTGACATTTTTCGATAGAAAAAAAATTTTTTGAAAATTTCCGATTTTTCAACATGAGAGTCATGACTATACAAATCATTGAAATTTTGATCCAAGTAAGTCAAAATGTATACATAGAGGTCCTTTAAGACTGGACTAAGTATAAATAGGCCAAAAATGATCAAATTTGACATTTTTCGAAAGAAAAAACATTTTTTGAAAATTTTCGATTTTACAACTAGAATGCCATGACTATACAAATCATTGAAATTTTGATCCAAGTAAGTCAAAATGTATTCATAGAGGTCCTTGATGACTGGACTAAGAATAAATAAGTCAAAAATGATCAAATTTGACATTTTTCGATAGAAAAAACATTTTTTGAAAATTTCCGATTTTACAACTAGAATGTCATGACAATACAAATCATTGAAATTTTGATCCAAGTAAGTTAAAATGTATACATAGAGGTCCTCTATGACTGGACTAAGTATAAATAAGCCAAAAATGATCAAATTTGACATTTTTCGACAGAAAAAACATTTTTGAAAATTTCCGATTTTTCAACATGAGAGTCATGACTATATAAATCATTGAAATTTTGATCCAAGTAAGTCAAAATGTATACATAGAGGTCTTTTATGACTGGACTAAGTATAAATAAGCCAAAAATGATCAAATTTGACATTTTTCTATAGAAAAAACCTTTTTTGAAATTTTTCGATTTTTCAACATGACAGTCATGACTATTCAAATCATTGAAATTTTGATCCAAGTTAGTCAAAATGTAAACATAGAGGTCCTTTATGACTCGACTAAGTATAAATAAGCCAAAAATGATCAAATTTGACATTTATCGATAGAAAAAAACGTTTTTTGAAAATTTTCGATTTTTCAACATGAGAGTCATGACTTTACAAATCATTGAAATTTTGATCCAAGTAAGTCAAAATGTATACATAGAGGTCCTTTATGACTGAACTAAGTATAAATAAGCCAAAAATGATCAAATTTGACATTTTTCGATAGAAAAAAACATTTTTTTAAAATTTTCGATTTTTCAACATGAGAGTCATGACTATACAAATCATTGAAATTTTGATCCAAGTAAGTCAAAATGTATAAATAGAGGTCCTTCATGACTAGACTAAGTATAAATAAGCCAAAAATGATAAAATTAGACATTTTTCGATAGAAAAAACATTTTTTGAAAATTTTCGATTTTTCAACATGAGAGTCATGACTATACTAATCTTTGAAATTTTGATCCAAGTAGGTCAAAATGTATACATAGAGGTCGTTTATGACTCGACTAAGTATAAATAAGCCAAAAATGATCAAATTTGACATTTTTCGATAGAAAAACATTTTTTGAAAATTTTCGATTTTTCAACATGAGAGTCATGACTATACAAATCATTGAAATTTTGATCCGAGTAAGTCAAAATGTATACATAGAGGTCCTTTATGACTGGACTAAGAATAAATAAGCCAAAAATGATCAAATTTAACATTTTTCGATAGAAAAAATATTTTTTGAAAATTTCCGATTTAACAACTAGAATGTCATGACTATACAAATCATTGAAATTTTGATCCAAGTAAGTCAAAATGTATACATAGAGGTCCTTTATGACTGGACTAAGTAGTAATAGGCCAAAAATGATCAAATTTTACATTTTTCGATAGAAAAAACATTTTTTGAAAATTTTCGATTTTTCAACATGAGAGTCATGACTATACAAATCATTGAAATTTTGATCCAAGTAAGTCAAAATGTATACATAGAGGTCCTTTAAGACTGGACTAAGTATAAATAGGCCAAAAATGATCAAATTTGACATTTTTCGAAAGAAAAAACATTTTTTGAAAATTTTCGATTTTACAACTAGAATGCCATGACTATACAAATCATTGAAATTTTGATCCAAGTAAGTCAAAATGTATTCATAGAGGTCCTTGATGACTGGACTAAGAATAAATAAGTCAAAAATGATCAAATTTGACATTTTTCGATAGAAAAAACATTTTTTGAAAATTTCCGATTTTACAACTAGAATGTCATGACAATACAAATCATTGAAATTTTGATCCAAGTAAGTTAAAATGTATACATAGAGGTCCTTTATGACTGGACTAAGTATAAATAAGCCCCAAAATGATCAAATTTGACATTTTTCGACAGAAAAAACATTTTTGAAAATTTCCGATTTTTCAACATGAGAGTCATGACTATATAAATCATTGAAATTTTGATCCAAGTAAGTCAAAATGTATACATAGAGGTCTTTTATGACTGGACTAAGTATAAATAAGCAAAATGTGATCAAATTTGACATTTTTCTATAGAAAAAACCTTTTTTGAAATTTTTCGATTTTTCAACATGACAGTCATGACTATTCAAATCATTGAAATTTTGATCCAAGTTAGTCAAAATGTAAACATAGAGGTCCTTTATGACTCGACTAAGTATAAATAAGCCAAAAATGATCAAATTTGACATTTATCGATAGAAAAAACGTTTTTTGAAAATTTTCGATTTTTCAACATGAGAGTCATGACTTTACAAATCATTGAAATTTTGATCCAAGTAAGTCAAAATGTATACATAGAGGTCCTTTATGACTGAACTAAGTATAAATAAGCCAAAAATGATCAAATTTGACATTTTTCGATAGAAAAAACATTTTTTTAAAATTTTCGATTTTTCAACATGAGAGTCATGACTATACAAATCATTGAAATTTTGATCCAAGTAAGTCAAAATGTATAAATAGAGGTCCTTCATGACTAGACTAAGTATAAATAAGCCAAAAATGATAAAATTAGACATTTTTCGATAGAAAAAACATTTTTTGAAAATTTTCGATTTTTCAACATGAGAGTCATGACTATACTAATCTTTGAAATTTTGATCCAAGTAGGTCAAAATGTATACATAGAGGTCGTTTATGACTCGACTAAGTATAAATAAGCCAAAAATGATCAAATTTGACATTTTTCGATAGAAAAACATTTTTTGAAAATTTTCGATTTTTCAACATGAGAGTCATGACTATACAAATCATTGAAATTTTGATCCGAGTAAGTCAAAATGTATACATAGAGGTCCTTTATGACTGGACTAAGAATAAATAAGCCAAAAATGATCAAATTTAACATTTTTCGATAGAAAAAATATTTTTTGAAAATTTCCGATTTAACAACTAGAATGTCATGACTATACAAATCATTGAAATTTTGATCCAAGTAAGTCAAATGTATACATAGAGGTCCTTTATGACTGGAATAAGTATAAATAAGCCAAAAATGATCAATTTTGACATTTTTCGATAGAAAAAACATTTTTTGAAAATTTTCGATTTTACAACTAGAATGTCATGACTATACAAATCATTGAAATTTTGATCAAAGTAAGTCAAAATGTATACATAGAGGTCCTTTATGACTGGGCTAAGTATAAATAAGCCAAAAATGATCAAATGTGACATTTTTCGATAGAAAAAACATTTTTTGAAAATTTCCGATTTTACAACTAGAATGTCATGACTATACAAATCATTGAAATTTTGATCCAAGTAAGTCAAAATGTATACATAGAGGTCCTTTATGACTGGACTAAGTATAATTAAGCCAAAAATGATCAAATTTGACATTTTTCGATAGAAAAAACATTTTTTGAAATTTTCGATTTTTCAACATGAGAGTCATGACTATACAAATCATTGAAATTTTGATCCAAGTAAGTCAAACTGTATACATAGAGGTAATTTATGACTGTACAAAGTATAAATAAGCCAAAAATGATCAAATTTGACATTTTTCGATAGAAAAAAACATTTTTGAAAATTTTCGATTTTTTAACATGAGAGTCATGACTATACAAATCATTGAAATTTTGATCCAAGTAAGTCAAAATGTATACATAGAGGTATTTTATGACTGGACAAAGTATAAATAAGCCAAAAATGATCAAATTTGACATTTTTCGATAGAAAAAACATTTTTTGAAAATTTTCGTTTTTTCAACATGAGAGCCGTGACTATACAAATCATTGAAATTTTGATCCAAGTAAGTCAAAATGTATACAAACAGGCCCTTTATGACTGTACAAAGTATAAATAAGCCAAAATGATCAAATTTGACATTTTTCGATAGAAAAAACATTTTTTGAAAATTTTCGATTTTTCAACATGAGAGTCATGACTATACAAATCATTGAAATTTTGATCCAAGTAAGTCAAAATGTATACATAGAGGTCCTTTATGACTGGACTAAGTAGTAATAGGCCAAAAATGATCAAATTTTACATTTTTCGATAGAAAAAAACATTTTTTGAAAATTTTCGATTTTTCAACATGAGAGTCATGACTATACAAATCATTGAAATTTTGATCCAAGTAAGTCAAAATGTATGCATAGAGGTCCTTTATGACTGGACTAAGTATAAATAAGCCAAAAATGATCAAATTTGACATTTTTCGATAAAAAAAACATTATTTGAAAATTTCCCACTTTACAACTAAAATGTCATGACTATACAAATCATTGAAATTTGGATCCAAGTAAGTCAAAATGTATACATAGAGGTCCTTTATGACTGGACTAAGTAGAAATAAGGCAAAAATGATCAAATTTGACATTTTTCGATAGAAAAAACATTTTTTGAAAATTTTCGCTTTTTCAACATGAGAGCCATGACTATACAAATCATTGAAATTTTGATCCAAGTAAGTCAAAATGTATACAAACAGGCCCTTAATGACTGGACTAAGTATAGATAAGCCAAAAATGATCAAGTTTAACATTTTTCGATAGAAAAAACAATTTTTTGAAAATTTTCGTTTTTTCAACATGAGAGCCATGACTATACAAATCATTGAAATTTTGATCCAAGTAACTCAAAATGTATACATAGAGGCCCTTTATGATTAAACTTAGTATAAATAAGCCAAAAATGATCAAATTTGACATTTTTCGATAGAAAAAACATTTTTTGAAAATTTTCGATTTTTCAACATGAGAGTCATGACTATACAAATCATTGAAATTTTAATCCAAGTAAGTCAAAATGTTTACAAAGAGGCCCATAATGACTGGACTAAGTATAAATAAGCCAAAAATGATCAAGTTTAACATTTTTCGATAGAAAAAACATTTTTTGAAAATTTTCGATTTTTCAACATGAGAGTCATGACTATACAAATCATTGAAATTTTGATCCAAGTAAGTCAAAATGTATGCATAGAGGTCCTTTATGACTGGACTAAGTATAAATAAGCCAAAAATGATCAAATTTAACATTTTTTGATTTAAAAAACATTTTTTGAAAATTTCCGATTTTTCAACTAGAATGTCATGACTATACAAATCATTGAAATTTTGATCCAAGTAAGTCAAAATGTATACATAGAGGTCCTTTATGACTGGAATAAGTAGTAATAGGCCAAAAATGATCAAATTTTACATTTTTCGATAGAAAAAACATTTTTTTGAAAATTTTCGATTTTTCAACATGAGAGTCATGACTATATAAATCATTGAAATTTTGATCCAAGTAAGTCAAAATGTATACATAGAGGTCCTATATGACTGGACTAAGTATAAATAAGCCAAAAATGATCAAATTTGACATTTTTCGATAAAAAAAAACATTATTTGAAAATTTCCGACTTTACAACTAAAACGTCATGACTATACAAATCATTGAAATTTTGATCCAAGTAAGTCAAAATGTATGCATAGAGGTCCTTTATGACTGGACTAAGTATAAATAAGCCAAAAATGATCAAA